>NC_069083.1:4900550-5202137 GCF_947172395.1 Bicyclus anynana
TTTCAATATTAGATGCTGACAAGCACCCACTCATGTTTTGCAATTTTGTTGTGTTATCATACTTTCTTCTTAATTTGTAGGAAGCAGTAGATCTTCATTTTATAACCTGACCGACCTTCCTTAATAACAAAATCTATTTCCTTGTTTTTTGCTTAAACTTGTTTAATTACTTTATTTACTTAACTCTTTTTGAAACACATTTCTATTTCTATACATATGTTTCTTTAAATAAAAGTATCAAAATTATGAATGTATTTTTTTTAAAAGAATTTTGAAAAACATTTATAAGCTAGATCACGAGTAGATAGTACATACGTATAACGAGTATTTATTCACAGATTATTATAAATTAAACTTAAGAGAAGCTTAGTTACAATTAGTATCTCTAGAAGCTTTTATTTTTAGGACGAAGGTGCGTTTAGAACCCTTGTTACTTTAATTTTAAGATTTCGACTAATTATTATCACCTACTATATGTATTATATAACCTGACGTTTCAAAAAGTGCTTGTAAACGATGCCTAATTGAAATAAATGAATAATGACTATTGACGATAATGCTCTCTCCAAATCTCCAATGGACACGTTGACTATCGATACTTTATTTAAGAAAGATATTATGATTATGTATATTTATAATATCATTCTTAAATAAAGTATCGATAGTCAACGTGTCCATTGGAGATTTAGAGAGACTATGTATATTTAAAAAGTAAACAAACACAAGCTAAGCAGGATACAAAGTAATAATTCATCAACTCAAGTGATGGATTGTATCGATAATGCAGTGGCTATCGAAATATAATCATAATTCTGTTTGTTGACTTGTGTGTGTCGTATCGCACCGGCGCAGACGTTCAGTGAACACATCGCCTAATTGATCGGCTGGTCGACACCATTACAAATAAATACGTCTTTTCTTCAAACATTCTATTTTAAACGTTATTTGTATTATAATTAAGTCTATTATTAGAGAAAGCTACATTGTGTGCGTTTTCAATGCAACATTATCCTAGCCTGTTTTAAAATCTCGTATCGCAATGACGGTCCTTATTTCAATAACAATAAAGTTCATATCAGTGTGAAAGTGATTCGGTAATGTTGGAAAGGTAATGTACTTATTTATATTCAAATGAGGCCTATACAAACTATTAATTCAAACATATCCGTTTACTGTTAGCACGATAAAAATAATTAGGTGCATATTACCTTTCGCTGCGCTATGCCGCTGTGTGCTTTTGAACTCTGGCAGAAGTTTTTTGATGTCCTTCGAATATTTACAAATCAACTGATAACTTGGACTTTGATTGATTGAGCAACACACGTTACTTGTAAAAAGTTGATAGTTGTTAGTGGAGAAATATTTCTTTATAGCAAATTGTTACTTTTAGTAGTAACTAGTTTATACAGGCAGATTCTAAATTCTTAGCTAATCATCAGAACTCAGAGCGTGCACAAAATTTCATCCTAATCGAAGACCGGGAAGTGGGTCAAAGCTCAAAAAGGTCAATTAAAGCTAATTTATGCATGTTGAAAAAAGGATAGAATGTAACGAAATCCTGACACACCCTGAATATTCCTCACAGCTTATAACTTCTCTCTTTTTACTATTCTGGTTTCTTTAGACTAGGTTAATATTTTTTGCGGTGACATGCAGTTAAATAAAGCCGAAGTTTAGTTATTTGTCGAGTGTCGACGGGCCAGTCTAAACATGTCTGGCTCCGTTTGTTTGTTTGTTCTGGAGCTATTTGTTTACACAGTTGTCCCGCGGTTAGACTTAATAATAGATTTCGCCCCCATTAATGTAACTAATTCATTGGAATTCGAATCTTGAAAGTTTATTTATATAAAAGTACCTGATACCTAATTGTTGGCGCCTTTCAACAAAATGACGGTGGCTACCATAACGTAAGGTATCTGTTATCGAGGAATGAATCTCAATATCTACCCATAGTCTCGTAGACTAAATGAACAGTCGAGACTTAGTGCAATCAGCAATGACGGTCTGGATTGAGGTCCGGATCTCCGGAGTCCACCAAAATGTACTGAGGGTGGCCACTAAGGGCTCTTAAAACCTAGAAAATCAGTATTTCTCCAAGATAGTTCCCCCTCACCACGTAGAGAACATAAAATAGGTATCTGTGGCTAGGTTATAGGCTATTCTTTGGACTTCTTATTCTTTGATCTTCAATTGCTAGACATTGCAAAACTGTTCCTTTTACGATTGTTATTAGATTTTTGTAACATCTAAAAGTGAACATTGATCGTGGTAACTAGTCTTTCCTCTTGTGTTTTTAACATTCTTCTCTTCATGTTTATCACAATAGTTATTAACATCGCATAGGTTATGTACTGCATCTTTTGTTTTTACCTCTCTCTCTCTCTGTTTTCAAACGCTGATCTCTCTCTATAGACATATAATAATAATATTATATCTCGTTTGAAGTAAAGTGCATGCAGTACTTATATCTATTTTTAGTTTATTCTATTTAATTGTTTGTTATTATATTTATTCTATAAGTATGTTACCTTAAACTATTGTCAGTTAAATAATTTCATTTTAATTTAACTAACTCAATACAGGAGATTGGAGATTAACAAAGATTTTGCAGCAACGCGAAGTTTCTCATTGCTGCAAATGCTTTTTTGTAAAAATCGTTTAATCGAAATAAAGATTTTGTCATTCCAACCTACTATTAGGTATTGATTTTATACTGTAGGTATTTTCATCTCTATAGAGAAACATACAAGGGTATATTGTCGAAGCAACATGATAGCAAAGTCAGGGGTAAACGGAGCTTTTTTGACAAAAGTGTTGCGTCATGTTATCGGGGGTGCGTCACAATACAAAAGTCGCTTTTTTGAGCGTTTAGCTATACCTATTTATACGTACCCTAGTAAACTGTACGTACGCACTGTATTCGTAGGTACCTACTTACAATTTTGAACACATACATAAAACATAAAATACAACAAGATAAAATACAAAACACTCGCGTACATGCGTATATTGCAATGCACAACGTTCGTACGTTTAAAAATGCATAACATAACTTTGACTTTCAATTTTAATTATCGCTAAGTTCAATAAAAAGCTAGTAAATTACTAATGTGAATTCTCTTTTCGTTGCTTGTTTTAAATCTTTGCTTCCAAAATCAAAAACTTTACTTATGAATATTATTTAAACGGATACATACCACGATAAAACGACGAGATTTTTAATGTATATATTTCATAATGAACAATCACGAAATAAGTTTAATATCATTAGTAAAAACTTTACTTGTTGTATAACTTTTATTAATTACAATTATATTACAAACGTTTAATATAACAAGCTTTGATAACAAGGTGTGTATTATGAAATATTTACTCTGAACATAATGAGCTGCCAAAGGGCTAATTTGTTATGATGGAAAATTGCCTGTAAATACGAAATGGTAATCTTACGAACCAGTATTGAGTAATCAATGGTACGCAGCGTACCATAATTTCTTAAACACACACTGAGGATCCATTTTAATGGGAGGCAAAAAATCTGGCCTTCTGGTATTCGATGTTATGTCTTACTTACACGATCGCGCAAATCAGTTCAGACTTCAAAATCTTCTAAATGTATATGTAAATGTGTATAATGCTGTTTTTTTTTAATTAATTGAACAGATAAAATGCATTCTACCTTATGTAATACTAGATGACGCCCGCGACTTCGTCCGCGTGAAACTCGATGTAATCTTTCAACTACCCCTATCCTACCTCTACCCTACCCCTAGCCTACCTCTACCACTACCCTACTCCTACCTACCCCTACCCTACTTTTCTGGTTGATTTTTTACACCTTGTGTCCGAAAAACCCAAATATCTAACGGAACCCTATTTTTTTCCAAAATAAAATATAGCCTATGTTACTTGTGGATAATGTAGCTTTCGAATGGTGAAAGAATTTTTAAAATCGGTCCAGTAGTTTTTGAGCCTATTCATTACAATCAAACAAACAAACAAACATACAAACAAAGTTTTCCTCTTTATAATATTAGTATAGAAAACTCTAAAATGCAGCAATCAATGAAAATTAAACGAGAGCTACACGTAATTTCTACGATTTTCCCGCCAAACTCAGCCGTAGAAATACATAGGCGTTACATTACAATGCATTAGTGAATCTAAATATATATGTAAATCGACATGCCACTTGGCTACAGGGGCTGGTTCGTCGAGCATGCATCTACGTGTGAAGCGGAAACAAAGCTTTTCGTCTTTCTAACAAGTTATAAAAAGTTGTCTTGCATACTTTTGGAGGTTTAAGGCGGTATCTATATGTATATATAAAAATGAATTGCTGTTCGTTAGTCTCGCTAAAACTCGAGAACGGCTGAACGGATTCATCTCATCTTGGTCTTGAAATGTTCGTGGAGGTATAGGGAAGGTTTAAAAGGTGAGAAAAATTAGAATAATAGCTGGGAAAACCATAAAATCAACCCTTTTCTGTTTCCCATATAAACGTTTGAGTTTTAAGTAGGGGTAGGAGTAGGGTAGGGGTAGAATAGAGGTAGGGTAGCGGTAAGGGTAGGGGTAGGGTAGGGGTAGAGTAATATAGAGTAAGGATAGGGAAGAAGTGCACATAAGTCAAAGCGAAGCTTGAACGGGTCCGCTAGTCTATAATATAATTAACTATACCGCCTTATATAAAGAGTGTGTCAACAGCGGAATAACGCAGTATTTTCTATGTACTTTAAATTTAAATATACCCGTAATGACATCTTCATAATAAAGTAATTTTTAATTTTGCTATGCTTTATTTTTAAGCTGGATTTATTTAACTTTTATAAATTACTAGCGGACGCCCGCAACTTCGTCCGAATTGGAATTTAGTTCTTCACAAATCCCTCGGAAACCTTGGATAGTGTAGCTTCCCAACAGTGAAAGAATTTTTAAAAACGGTTCAGTAGTTTCGGAGCATATTCAATGCAAACAAACAAACAATCAAATCTTTCCTCTTTATAAAATGAGTATAGATAGCAGAACCTTGCAGTTTCACCCTCGTAGCTCCAATTCCCGTGGGAAAACAATACGTATGTCTTGTACAATGTTAGTTACTTTCTGTTTTATGCACTAAATCAAATCAAATCAAATCAAAAATCATTTATTTCAAGTAGGCTCAGTTTACAAGCACTTTTGACACGTCAGTTGACTATTTGTAAAGATTCTACCACCGGTTCGGAAGGCAGGTCCTGCTGAGAAGATACCGGCAAGAAACTCAACAGTTGCCCTTTTGAAAAAGTCATACAGTATTATAATTTACAATTGATAACAATTACAATTTCTTATAGTTTTATTTCCTGTGTGAAGGTGGAAGTTGATCCAATGGCCTCCAAGCGCTTTTATCTTTAAGGAACTCATCAATGTTGTAGTAACCTCAAAAATAAACAAAGGCACGTGCTTATTTTTTTAATTTTTTAATAAAAATTTTCAGGTGTTTGTGAGTGCCTACAGGAATTAATTTATTAATGTCTGAGCATAATCTCTAATTTTCTGCTTCTCATCCCTTATTCGCTTTTAAGGGAGTAAAAATATTTCCAGAGGTTAATATATTCTTATTACACCATATTTTCCCTCCCTAAATTGTGATTTGAATTTACGATTATGGCTTAAATGCGCATCAGCTTATAATAGGGAAAACCGCAGAGGAAAATAATCGCTAAGCTAAAACTTTGTTATGAGTTTTAAAAGAATTTTTAAATGGAGTTATTCCTAAGTTTCCTAAGTTGGTAAATATAGTTAATGAGGGATAACTTAATGATAATAACAAACATTAATAAACAGAGAGTTTTTTACTTGTAAAATAAAGAGAGCCGTGATAGCCCAGTGGAAATGACCTCTGCCTCCGATTCGAATCCGGTCCTGGGCATGCACCTCCAACTTTTCAGTTGTGTGCATTTTAAGAAATTAAATATCACGTGTCTCAAACGGTGAAGGAAAACATCGTGAGGAAACCTGCATACCAAAGAATTTTCTTAATTCTCTGTGTGTGTGAATTCTGCCAATCCGCATTGGGCCAGCGTGGTGGACTATTAGCCTAATCCCTCTCATTCTGAGAGGAGGACTTGAGCTCAGCAGTGAGCGGAAGTGGAATTAAACATTTATTTAATTAACTTTTGCCAATCTAACGATATAATCTTATGAACTAAAAAGCTACGATTATACGATTTTCATTTAGTTATTCTATTCATTTTTGATCTAAGTCTTTTACTCTTTTAGGCAAAAAAGACAGTTTCAAAGTAATTACTTAGAACATCTCCAGCATCAGGTGGCTTCATTAAAGTCTTACAGATTAGCATCGAAACAAAGTAACTGCAAGCGACTGTGTAAACTATGTAGACTTCAAGACATTTCTATAATCGACGGTAACTTTATTCTAGAGCAAATTACAACCTTAGAATTATGATGTTAGAGTTCATAGTTGAATGTGGGTAGTATTAAGTTGTTTTGAGATTTGACGCAGGTGGTTGAGAGGAACTCTTGGTAAATGCAAGTTCCGTCTTCCTGCACAGGTTAATTATTCATACTTCAGCTTGAGAAACTTGATACACGGACGTTATACTATGGACTCTCTAGGGAACAACATTGTTGTACTATGGAAAATTTGGAAAATTATACCTTCACTGCCTAAAATTTCTAAATATTGAAATATTGTATTAAAATATTCAAAGTAATCAAGAAGCATATACGATGTTATTTTTCGCTTTCCGGTTTAATTTTTTTGTTAAAAATATTTCAAATTTCTGTTTTTAGTGAGTCCTAGCCATGTCCTAGTATATGTAAGTAACGAAAGCGTCACAGTACGGGCAATTTCGTTATTTTTTTTTAACACAAAATTACTGAACCGATTTTCATGACAATTAAATGGCACCAATCTGGAAGTATAATAAATACTCTTTCAACAGAAAAATAATTTTAAAAAGTTATAAATGTTAAGAAATGACGAAGGTATGAGGTAACAATCATTTAAAAAATACACTCGTCTAACTGAGAACCTCCTGTTTTTTTGGAAGTCGGTTAATAAATCAAATAATTCAACATAACTATTCTTTCATGTGGAAACTGTTCCCTTCCTAATAATTTAAACGTTTATTTGAACATCTAATTGAAACAATCATGTTCGATAATAATTGAAAGCTTTTCCAAAATAAACTGCACTTACACTAACACTTAATAAACGTTGATTTCAAATATTTTAACGTCGCTCAAACGTCATGTCGAATGACGAAACTCGAAATTCAAGTGGCAGAGCTTGAAGATGGCCATGAGATTTAGTTTTGGCGGACAAAAAATAATTAACTAGTTATTTCAGAATTAAAATTAGAGAAACTAGTCGGACATACTCCGACGTTGTATCACGTGAGTTTTAGTCATGTTTCATAATAAATAAATTAAAAAGCTTATATTTATAACAAAGAAAATGTTTGTACATGCTATTGCTATTGCTTAATTTTATTATGAATAGAGATCAAAGATGAAAGAGAAATTTTCTGCAAAAAACTAGGAAAATGACGTTTATAATAGAGATTATAAAATTCTCTAATTCTTACTGGAAATGTAGTAATAAAAGTGAAAGTGAAGCAGTCATGTGGCATTACATCACTACTTTATTTAATCGTATGCAGTAACAAAAAACTTTTGAGGTAGGTTAGGTAACAATAAATAACTTAAAACTTGATTCCTGTATGGCGCAAAAATTCTAAATTTTTATATAGTCGCAAAAAGGTTTAGTAAAAATTAACATTTCAATATTTTGACGCGTATATTTATTGTATTGTCCGAATTTGATGATTCATTTTTGTTTGAATATCAAACAGTATTCGTACATTTGCCTTGGCACCGCTTTCAAAATGATCATGAATACATACGAGTTTTTAAAGTCACTTGATTTTTTTAGTTTTTACAGTCTTTTATTCTATAGAAATCATGGTTACCCTACGTAGTCCCCATTCGCTTGACACGAGGTGATTACGAGGCTTGTTTATTTTGTTATTATTATATTTTATCTAAACACAATCGTGATTATCGGCGGGACACGTTGCCTTGTCGGCGTCTGTCCGACATATTCGGTTTGTGAGTGATTTTGTTTTTTGTTCTCGTTCCTTCACTCGTGGCTGTCGGATTGAGAACACTCCACGAATCAATCGGTTTTATTGGCGATGGTCTTCGGTGTTTTTATTAATAATCGAAATTGTTTTGGTTATTGATTACTCGATTTGTTAGGTAAATATATTACTCGTAATAGAATCTAGAAGTTGTCGATGCTCTCGGATCGGCTTTAGTTTAAAGGGATATTTTGCTTCTTCACCTCTAACTTTTTATTTATGTCATCATCATCATCATATCAGCCGATGGACGTCCACTGCAGGACATAGGCCTTTTGTAGGGACTTCCAAACATCACGATACTGAGCCACCTGCATCCAGCGAATCCCTGCATTTATGTGTATTTTAGGGAATTAAATATCACGTGTCTAAATATATCGTGAGGATACCTGCATACCTGAGAATTTTCTTAACTCTCTACATTTTGACTGCCTCCGTGGTGCAGTGGTGTGTGCGGTTTTGCAAGACCGAAGTCCTGGGTTCGACCCCGGCTGGGCCGATTGAGATGTTCTGAATTGGTCCAGGTCTGGCTGATGGGGGGCTACAGCCGTAGCTAGTTACCACCCTACCGGCAAAGACGTACCGCCAAGCGATTTACTTATGCACTAAATACTCACTGTTCACGAACTTTTTGATCTAGCTCTGTCTTTGTATTTTAACCGTAGAACTGCCAGGCATCGTAGTGATAGTCCTTAGACACGTACCTTCCTACTAAACTGTTTGTAGTTCTTGATATATGATTATAGTTAGGTACTTTATAGGCAAGTACCCAACTATAATTGTAAAAAAAAAATAAACAGAATTCCACGCGAACAGAGTTGCGTGTGTCCACTAGTGTAGCAAACAGGACCAACTCGTTCGATAATAGATAATTCACTGTTGACATTTCCAATGTGACATTTCATGTTTATGGAATTGGAATTGGAAGAAAATGTCGCGAATTCAATAACTTGGAAATCAGCGTAACATTAAAATGACAGATCGGGAAATACCAAAGCCTTACTACCTATTGTATGAGACCAGGCAACTGTGACATAAAATGTCACTAAATATACTTAGGTATAGAACGTTGAGCCGTGATTGCCCAGTGGATTTGACCTCTGCCTTCGATTTCGAGGGCGTGTGTTCGAATCCGGTCCGGGGCATGCACCTCCAACTTTTCACTTGTGTGCATTTTAAGAAATTAAATATCACGTGTCTCAAATGGTGAAGGAAAAATATCGTGGGGATTTGTGATAAGCTGAATTACATGCGTACGAAGTCGCCGGCGTCCGCTAGTTTGAATATAAAAATGTCCAGCAATTTCTTTTGATAACTCACTTTTTATTTTCCAATCTATCTAAGTATTCTGCCTTGCAATTGCAAGTGAAACAGAAAGACAGAACTGTTCACTTCAGTTGGCGACGCTCCAGGCTTTATCGAAATGCCTTTTCGTAAAAGTGTAAAGTAGGAAAAATCTCAAATACATTGGATATTGATAAATGTCCTGAAAGATTGCTGGAAATTTTTGCAATAATTTGTTGAAACATGATAAATTACTCCGAGAAAGGAATGGAAAATAGTTAGGAAAGTTTCCACGGACTATTACGCCTATTAGCATATCTTAACTTTTTAGTTTCTTTTGATATACGAGTACCTACTCGTAAATAGGTAGTCACTCGTATTAAGTGCTTCGCTGGCAGTGGCGTGCACTTTATAGATACAAAAAGCACTGCCTACCCTAAGGACTCAATAGTCACAATACAAACCTATGTTGGACCACAGAATACATACTTGGACAAGGAATTTTCCAATTTGTACTTACAGTGCATACTCTAGTTAAAAACCATATGTACGCCACTGTTCATTGGTCCAGACTCCAGAGGTTAGCCTATATTTTCCGGATCAGGATGAAAGATCATTCTTGTGAGAAATTTTCAATTCAAATTCGGAGCCTCAGGTGTCTATCTGTCATTTCCAACTATTCAATCAGAACTCAGCAATGCTACAGGCAGCAGATTTAGGGTCGGGTAGGGGTAGAGTCACAGCGGGCGATGGAACGAGCTGTGTTCGGAGTATCTCCTACGTGATTGAAACAGAAATGAGGAGATCCGCAGGGAAACCAAAGTTACCAACATAGCGCAATGTGTCGCGAAGCTGAAGTGGCAATGGGCGCGGCACATAGTTCGAAGAGCCGATGGACGTTGGGATCACAAGGTGTTGGAATGGCGACCCCGCACTAGAAAGCGCAGTGTTGGTCGACCTCCCACCAGGTGGACATAAGCGATAACCTAACGACATCAAGCGAGTTGGAGGGATTCGCTGGATGCAAGGTGGCTCAGGTTTGTTATGTTTTGAGGTACCTAAAAAAGGCCCATGTCCTGCAGTGGACGTCTATCGGCTGATATGATGATTATAAGGGGTTGGGTAGGGATAGGCTTGGGCTAGGATAAGGTAAGGTAACCAAAATTTGACCGGGTCCGCTAGTGGTCATATAAAAAACGGATACCTTTAGAAATAGTACCATATGTATTACTTCAATCCTTGATTTCAATTCCAAAGATTCAGTTGTCCTGACGTATGTTAATCGGTAAAAGTAAATCTAAACAAGTACTCGATACAGTCGCAATTCGCCGGGATGGCGCTCTTTGCATCGCACTCCACTGATTGCTGCGACTCACGGCGTGCCATTTGCATTTTCAGTATCGGCGGTACAGTCGCCGACAACACTTTTTTTTTTTTCTTTACAAGTTAGCCCTTGACTACACTCTCACCTGATGGTAAGTGATGATGCAGTCTAAGATGGAAGCGGGCTAACTTGTTAGGAGGAGGATGAAAATCCACACCCCTTTCGGTTTACGGTTTACACTGAAAAGTTAAAAGACTTTAAATATGCTAAAATTTTTTGACTCTCACGCATATTTTTTTTTTAATGATGATACCTCATATAACTTCATCATTTATTAACCAATTTTGAATATTCTTTTTTGTTTGAAAGAGTTTACATCCAGATTAGTCCCTTTTCACTTTCATGAAAATTAGTTTAGTAATTTTGTGTTAAAATCAAAAAAACTGAAATACGTCTTTGAAGTCGGTTCCATTTATATGTTAAAAAGATTATTGATAATGTTAATAAAATACAAAATACAAAACACCATTAAAATTTATTTTAAAAAATCAACCCTCCCGCTGCGGGACATTTGAGCCTAAGAGTCGGTGATCATAGTTCCAGTGTGAACTATGATCCTTGAACCTTCTCATCAAGACAATACGCACCGTTTCAAGAATATCTGACTTCTGTACCTTACCCTTGTCCCAGCATTTAAGTGAAAGCTTCTTAAGGTAGTGAAAGCTTGAGGTCTTTTTATCTAACAATTTATTTTTGTCTATAATAATATTATAAACAGGTGCGATTGAAGGGGATAATATCGCGACCTATCGCACCGATTTTAAAAAATTGTTTCACCACTAGAACCACCATGTTATTCGTGCTAATCTTGGTACAGGTTCACAAATTACACTGTATGTTCTTTTCAATTTAGCACATAAAAAAGTGTTGACCATAAAAATATGTGCCCAGAGAACTCTCAACTTCAACCAGAACCTTCCTTAAAAAAAGCTCACTATTCTCAAAATTGTCAATATCTAGAACATTTTCCGCGCGACTGTACAGGTCCGGGAGAGCTGGGATCCGGCGCAGCATCTTAATAATTTGAAAGCAACACTCGCATCGACGTAAACATATGCAACTTGTCTGAATTTATGGCAATACGTTTGAAATAAGAATCATTCTACACCTTCAATGACTATATTAAAAGACTATTTCCAACAACGTTGATGTTTTTGCCATGAACAAAACACAACTTTTTATTTAGATTGGAGTATTGTGGTGTTTAAGCTCCTGGAAGGAGGGAGACCAGCCGATTTACGATTTCTAGTAGCCATTATACTAAAAAATTTTAATAAAAAAATTCAACCGACTTCCAACTCTAAAATTAACCTAAACTAAAAAGCAAAAAATAACATCTTACCTATATGCTACCTTCTGATCAGTTTCAAGGCGGTGCCAAGCTTATTAAAACATCACTATGTTTTAATTCAAGCCGTTTAAATTACAAAATTTCTGTGGTTCTTTTTGAAACGGCTTTAATTAAAACATGACACTGGATTGGCACCGCCTTCAAACTGATCCTCCTCCTTTTTGGAAGAAGTTAAAAAGGAAATGCCCAAATACATCGTCGACCCCGAAAACCCAGGTCCTAGGTATACCCCCATATAAAAGTACCTATATGGAGATGATAATAATATGATGTATAAATAGAATGTACAAATAAGGATCTGATAAATATATTTGGCCTAATAATAGGTTTCTCTTTTACCAACTAGCTATTGTTCATAATTGTACAGTTACGTGATTTCGTATTCACTGTTTATTTACTGCTACTTTAACTTAAACTGATAAAAATTGATATTATAGGTAAAAAATGTCATCTGGTACTGACAACCTTTCGTGGACATCATGGTATATACTATGGATATCAGGTAGATGACATTTTTCAGTTGGTATAAGTGGCTTTACGGAATACCAAAAATACGGTTGTTATTGATTTGATGTTAATTATATTAGGTAACATGCATCAAAGTTGATGTATTGTCCGGTACAGTAATAGGCCATTCACTATTTAAAATCATCATTATCATCTACTTGTTTGTAAGACTTAGTTGACGAATAAAGATTTTTTCATTTTTTCATCATCACTATCAGCCTTTTCTGATAGACGAAGAGCTGATTGACAAAGAAATCCACAGTCATCTGTACAAGTATACACTTCTACATATGTACCTACATGTCTACGTAAGTTATATGTGATAGGACGCATTGCAGGCTTTGAAACTGAGACTTTATTTGTGCCTTTGATACGAATGCAGTGCAATATGCACTTGTCAACAAGCCTATCCGAGACGAAGTCTCAGCACAAAGCTAAGTCGCCTCAGGCTTTGATGTTCCTCTCCAAATATGTGACAGTTAACTGGATACGTACAAGAAAAGGATGTATGGACGGACAAGTAATTATATTTACTTACTCTCAGACTAGAGATAGGCTGAGTAGTAACCTGAGTACCTATTATATAAAGTTAAGTTGTGTGCAAAAGATCTATTATAAGAATTAAGAATGTTTTTTTTATTCTTTACAAGTTAGCCCTTGATTACAATCTCACCTGATGGTAAGTGGTGATGCAATTTAAGATGGAAGCGGGCTTAGGTGTTGGGAGTAGGATGAAAATCCACACCCTTTCATGTATCATTCAATCACAACTTACTACTTAAAAAATTTATATTTACTTATTTGTGTAATACCACAGAAAACATACTTGATACCAACAAGATTTTGATTCAAGTCGCCTCTAAAATAATGAAATAATAATTAAGTAAGTATTAATTATTTTCCTTTAATATTCGTATAATAAATATGAAACCAAGTTTCTTCTAGTAGGTATATACTAATACCAGACTGTATACCATTAATGAGATGAAACTAGGTTTGTATAATCGACCATTCGACGCGACGTGCCGATAGATGGCAGTGTATGTGAAGTCCGCAACTTTGTATCGCGATATCGAGTGGTTCGTACGAAAGGTATATATTGTGAAGTTTTTTACAATAAACAAGATTCGCATTGGAGCGGCCGAGTGCCTTGGTTGTTTTAATTTCTCTCCGGTGCGGATCCCGACTTTGTACATGGTCCAGCGAACCGAATAATTTGGAGGAGGAGCCAGTGTTCATCCTGATCGGCTGGTGGTTTGGAGCAGCCATCAGGCCCAGGCAGTTGTGACGTCAGCGGCAGCCAACTACGTCACGCGGATACGTCAGCGGCAGGAGTGAGCGAGAGGGAGAATAGCCGTCTGCGCAGCGCAGTGACGTCAGTTGCAGTGAGTGAGCGAGAGGGAGAGCAACCGACTACGTCAACTGTCAAGTAAGAAGTATTGTGTCAATTTGGACCTTCTGTCAAAGTCAGCTGTCAATGTCAAGATTTGGACCTTCTGTCAAAGTCAGCTGTCAGTGTCAAGATTTGGACCTTCTGTCAACGTCAGCTGTCAGTGTCAAGATTGGACCTTCTGTCAACGTCAGCTGTCAAAGTCAAGAAGACATTTAACTTAGAAAATTAAAGTAGTGCATGGACATAGACTAATAAACGAAGAAAAGTGAAGTGACGGGGAATCCATGCCAAAATTTCGTCTATGTCACAATTGTCAAACACTTAGAAAATATTCGTTGTTTACATTGACTTAGAATATTTCGCGACAAAAAAGACTTGTAAAATTTTCGTGTGTTATCTCAGGACTTAGAAAATATTTTAGTATTTTACATTGTCTTTGTTATTTTGCATACATTTGCACTTGTAAAGTTTTGCGTTTTATATAGACTTTGATTATTTTGTGAACAGTAAATTGGATTGTTTGAATTTAACCTAGAAGTTTGTGACTTTGTTACAATTTCATGATTGCGGATAGTTTTTTGGCTTGTTTGAATTGAATGTGATTGTTGCGTTTAATTTGTAGGTAGGTAGTTTACGAACTTTAATGTGAATATTTGGTTAAATTATATAGTTGTTTCTTCTATTTTTTGTGATTTAGTTATTTGGTAAGTAGTTGTATTATTTTAATATAAAATGGAAGGACTGATTAGAGTACAAAATAATTCTAAGAATCTAATAGAAAAGCATTATATTAATTTTAAAAAATCTCCTAAGGATCGTTTAACAGTAATTTACATTAAGGCTAGATTAGAGTCATTGGAACAGTTATGGAAAACATTTTTTGTCAATCATCAGAAAATAATACAACTAGCTTCAGATTCGGATCTAACAACTAATGAGTATATTTCAGATGATATGTTTTCGGTAGTTGAAGAAATTTGGATTAAGTATAAGTGTGATCTCAATGATGCATTATCTAAATTGAACGTTTCTGTATCAAGTCCAAAGGAATGTAATAGTAGTGGCAGTAATATTAAACTGCCAAAAATAGAAATCCAAAAATTTACTGGAAACTATTTGGAGTGGACCACATTTAATGATTTATATACATCTTTAATTCATAATAACGCGTGTTTAGATAATGTTCAAAAAATGCAATATTTAAAGAGTTATCTGGACGGGGAGGCAGCCCAACTTCTCAGGCATGTTGCTGTGTCTGCCGACAACTATGAGTCTGCATGGGCCACCTTACAGTCTAGATACTCAAACAAGAAACATTTGGCTACTTGTTTATTAGATAAATTGTTAAGACAATCAAATGCTACCGAAACAGCTAGATCAATAAAAAATCTTTTAGACACTACTTCAGAATGTCTAAACGGTTTAAGAAATATGGGAATCACAGTAGAGCACTGGGATATAATTATTATACATATTATAAGTTCTAAGTTACCTAGTGATAGTAGACTTAAATGGGAGTCTTTAATTAGTACAGTGGATGAGTTACCTACCTTAGATCAATTTAGAGAATATTTACATAGTAGATTCAGGTCATTGGAGTTTTTAAACAATCAAACAAAATCTACTACGAATGTATCAAAAAGGTACGCAACTGTTAATTCTGTTAATACAACAAATATAGTTTGTCAATTTTGTAAAGAAAATCACAAATTATTAAATTGCAAAGAGTTTGCGAGGTCGGATTATGATACAAAATTGAATTTTGTCCGAGCCAGTAGGTTATGTTTTAATTGCTTGTCGGATCATTATGTTTTTAAGTGCCGTCAATCCTCGAGATGTAAAATATGTGGAGCAAAACACCATTCCATCCTCCACCGCCACAAAGTGTTAGGTGATGGTGATTCCAGTGGTGATGGTGTAGTTGTATCTCCGCCAACCAAATCAGAGACCAATGTGGTTACCTGTTTCTCTAATTTTCATAGCCAAGTGCTCCTGGCTACAGCAGAGGTTCCGATTGAGTCGAGAACAGGTGCGCTTCTTCCTTATAGATGCTTATTGGATCAAGGTTCAACGGCTTCGCTTATCACGGAGGCCGCTGTCCAAGCTCTTGGACTGAAGAAGATACCCAACAAGGTCTATATTTCTGGAATCGGAGGTCGAAATGAATCTTTAGCTTCTTTATGGGTAGTGGAACTAAAGCTAAGGTCATTTCATGATCCTACGTTCACTTTGGTTGTCAAGGCCCACGTGCTTACCAAATTAACGTCATTTATTCCTGCAAAACGGGTTGACGTTCCGTTCTGGCCAGAACTTTCTAGTCTGAAGTTAGCCGATACGAGGTTTGGCATACCAAATAAAATAGATTTGTTGCTTGGTGCAGAAGTATATAGCCAGATATTAGTAGAAGGTCTTATCAAAGGTCCGCCTGGGTGTCCAATAGCGCAGAAAACCCTACTGGGTTGGATCTTATCTGGTAAAATTCAATCAGATAAGTCTGAATCGCACCAGGTTACGAACGTAATCGTCAGCATGCACGCCCAGTCTAAAGAGGACGATATATTAAGAAAATTCTGGGAGTTAGAATCGGATGAGGTTTCTAACAAGAAGAAAATGTTGACTGATGATGAACTTCTGTGTGAAACGAATTTTGAGAAAACAGTTTCTAGAAATAATGGTGGTCGATACGTGGCGAAGAGTCCTTTTTGTGAAGACAACCCAACCGGTAAACATCGGAAGTTAGGAAAAATTGCCAAAAAGAAATTTCCGGAGTTGGTTCCTGATGAGCAATGCAATGAGCCTGGCGTAGTATATTTACCGCATCACGCCGTAGTTTTTAAAGATAAATCAACGACGGAAGTAAGAGTTGTCATCGATGCGTCTTGCTCTGGCATTACCGAAGTAAACTCAAACAATGATCTTTCTGTAGGTCCATCACTTCAACGTATTTTGTGGAGAGATGAATCTGGAACAACACAACAGGACAGAATGTCACGTGTTACGTTCAGGAAAGCGTATGCATCTTACCTCGCTGCTAATGTCCTACAGCAACTAGCCACAAATGAAGATGTATACAACGCTGCTGCTGTTGAGAAAATCCTGCAAGACATGAATGACCTCAGGACGGGTTATCAAACAGTAGAAGAGTGCATGAAATTAAAAAATGAAATTAGTTATATCTTAAAAAAGGGAGGAATAGTGGTACAGAAAGGAGCTAGCAGCAGTAAAGCAACTATGGAGAAATTAGGAAAGGGAAGAGGAAACAAGCAGACAGAGTTAGAAATAGGAACTGATAACGAAATTGAAGTAACAGAGAAAGTATTAGGACTTACCTGGGATAGCAGAACCTACAAGTTTAAATATAGTATCCGTCTCCCTCCTATACAACTTCCAGTAACGAAGAAGAAGGTTATTACGGACATTTCGCGTTGGTTCGATCCTTTGGGATGGATCGCCCCAACTATCTTGTCTTCGATGTTTGCTCACGTACGATCAAGGATAAAAGATATCTGCCGATGGTGATAGGATTTAAGTAAAACATGGAATCTTGGCTGAGCGAAGAAGTTATTAATTACAGTCCACATCAAGAATGCCAGGATACCAATTTAGAAAGAAAGTTTGATAGAATTGAGCTATTGGTAAAGTTAATGAAAGAAGAGTAGTTTTTTCATGATTCTCATTGCAAAACGTAATAGAAAGTACGAGTAGTAAGGAGTTTAGCAAGGGTTCTTTCATGTGAAATAGAATATATCACTAAAATCGGATCCTCTTCGGTAAGAAGAGTATAGTCGTGGTTTTCTCAATCCGTTTTTAGACAGCGATGGTTTGTTACGAGTTAGAGGAGGTTTGCATGCTATGAATGGCACAACTTATCATCGCTGAAGCACATGAAAGAAAACAAGGAAGACCTTAACTAGTGTTAAATTCATTTGGTCGAAGTATTGGATTTTGATGCAAGTACATCACAGGTTTACGTCATTTTTTCAATTTATTCAGTAACTTATGAGTTAGTTACTTGCATCTCGTTAAAGAAACGCAAAGTATCTATGTAGGACGCTGCTTGGTTGAGATAAAATGGAATTATCCGGTATCGAATCCCACCCTACACTCTATACTTCGATGGATTATAGGAAGCTGAGATCCAGTCAACCAAGCATCATCTCAAAGCAAGATTGAAAGATGACGCTCAAGATCCATACGTCAATTATCAAACATCAGTGTACGAGATTCGCATTGGAGCGGCCTCGTGCCTTGGGTTTTTTTTATTTCGCTTCGGTGCAGATCCTCCTTAGATGGCAGCTCATTCAAAAAATGACGCAAGACTTTCGCGACGGCGGTCAAATAAAAGATATGATTTAGTTTCTACACCATTGCCGTTGGAATCGTCATTTTCTTGAAAGTAGGAGACGTAGTCTTATTCAAGGAAGATAATCTTCCTCCAGGTTGATGGTTTAATTATTTAAAGCATACTGGTTCGGACAATGTCACCCGTGGTGTGAGTTTAAGATGCAATGGCATTGTGATTATAGACTAGTTTCCAAATATTGTATCTGTCAGTTAATGATTTCGATTATTTTGTCTTCAAGAGTCATTATTATTCCTTTGAAGTTTTCTTTAGAGTTTTGTTTTGCATTGAGAGTTTCTTTAGAATTGTTAATCGTGTTAAGTATTTAGTTAGTTTAGATTTCACATTTGTTATACTTGTAGTTTGAAATGTTGTGAGTTCATTATACATTTTCTCATATTGAACCAAACCTTTGTCAAATTGTTTAAAGCTGTAAAGTTTTTTAAAGTGTTTAAAGTTAATGGTGTATTATGAACCGTTGGTTCATGGTGGGCGGAATGTATAATCGACCATTCGACGCGACGTGCCGATAGATGGCAGTGTATGTGAAGTCCGCAACTTTGTATCGCGATATCGAGTGGTTCGTACGAAAGGTATATATTGTGAAGTTTTTTACAATAAACAAGATTCGCATTGGAGCGGCCGAGTGCCTTGGTTGTTTTAATTTCTCTCCGGTGCGGATCCCGACTTTGTACAAGGTTTTTTCTTAGAGTTGGCAATTTAGTAATTATTATTAACTAGCTGACACCACGCGGTTTCACCTGCGTGGTTCCTGTTCCCGTGGAAATACGGGGGTATTATATAGCCTATAGCCTTTCTCGATAAATGGGCTATCTAACACTGAAAGAATTTTTCAAATCAGACCAGTAGTTTCTGAGATTATCGCGTTCAATCAAACTAACAAACAAACAAACTCTTCAGCTTTATAATATTAGTATAGATAGACTCAGTACCAACTTCATGGCCATAGAATAACATTGTCACAGATACACCACGTATACCACAATATAACTTCAAAAGCTTGGCAATATTGTAAAAGAAACCATTTTACGTAACTAAAAGTTTTTATTTTATGTATTTTATAAATGTATACCGTAATTTACGCTGTATAAGCACAGCCCGGCTAGCTCAGTCGGTAGAGCATGAGACTCTTAATCTCAGGGTCGTGGGTTCGAGCCCCACGTTGGGCGAAATACATTTTTGATTATTATTTATTTAATTTTTTTTAAAGTTTATACTTTATTTCTGTACCATTACCAAATACAAATTTATTTATTTACTACAATTAAATACATAATTAGAACACAATTAAACTAAAACGTATTATATAAATATTTAAATTAAAATAACTAAAATCAAGACTTTCGAATATTAAACTTTAATTTTAGCTATTTTAATTTAATTAAATTTTTGAATAATAAATTTTAAGCTAATAAATTAAACAAACCAATCCCAAAGAACCAAAGATTTCAATACTACAATTTATACAACTGCAAACTTGAAATTACAATTCTGTGTTCGGATGCTGCCATCTACTGGTATCTTAGTGAATTAAATGGTGGGAAGTTGTAACGCTATCTTCGTAAAGCTTTGTAACTTGTATTCATCAGTAGATTCGATAAAAATAATGTAGATGGCGTTATACGTACCTACTGTACAAAACATGATTTTAAGTAATCTTTAGCTTTTTATTAGTTTATAAAAATCCAATTTATCTAAATTTATTTATTTATTATTAATTAGAACGGGCAAGTCCAGTTACACTAATTAAGTAAATTATACATCACATCAAAAATTTCAGCAAAAATTTAAACAAAATGACAGAAAAATATAAATTTTTACGCGGTTAAAGTCGCGGGCGTCCGCTAGTTCATAATAAACTTAATAATATCCAATTTTTTTCGATTACGTGTAGGTCATCTTCCGTCTTCGTCAACGTAAAAACTTCTTTTAAAGAAGTCGGTTAAAAAACACAAGATCTTCGTTGTTATTTTTTTTATAATACTTATATTAATAACAATGATAAAGTTAATGTATTTTCTTGTGTATTCTCGGATAATTGGTGTACATCCTCTGCGACATCGTTTAGTGTAATTTGTGCAGTTTGTATAAAACGCAGGAATCACGCGAACACGTCTTTGTGACGTGTTTGACTTGATCACGATATGCCGAGATCTCTGTCCATCTGTTTCGTGATTTTAGGTAAGATTTGTTCTAGTAAAATGAGATTTTTTGCACGATCAGGGAAAATCTTATGAGCAGTAGTTACCTATTTGTAGTTGGTTCACAAAGCCAAAGCAAGTCTAGAAAGTGCCGCCATTTTTAATTCTGCCGCCATTACTGTGTTCCGATCTGGAAGGTGTTGCTGGTATTTGGGTAAACTTTTTAGAAATTACTTATAGAAACTAATTAAAATTAATTCACTAGGTTCCGAGCTATATCTTTTAAACTAATTGCAACTCCACTATTCCGTACTCAGGGATTCATTGATTGAATATATTAAAACTTGAATGTACTATACATTTGTTACTAATAACTAACTTGTACTATAATTAATTTAATTAAAATTAACATTTAATCTTACTTGTATAGGTCTAACTGGAGTGAGTCAAGAAGTCTCCTCGAAAGTTGATTTTGGAGAAGAATCTTCACCGGTCGTAACTAACTCAAGCAAAGAAGACGATGACGTTGAAGTTAAACATACTATAGTTGTTTCTACAAAGTTAAAAAATACCAATCGAAGAGGTTTACATACAAATGGTACCAACTTATGTATATTTTTGGAGAATTCTTTATTTAAAACTAGCGGAGAAGGCGACTTTTGGCGGCCTCCGTGGCCCATTGGAATGCGCGGTGGATTTACAAAACGGAGGTCCTGGGTTCGATCCACGGCTGGGCTGATTGAAGTTTTCTTAATTGGGCCAGATCTACGAGGCTGGTGGGAGGCTTCGGCAGTGGCTAGTTACCACCCACCCTAAAGACGTACCGCCAAGCGATTCAGCGTTCCGGACGATGTCGTGTAGAAGAAAGGAGTGTGGATTTTCATGCTCCTCTTTACAAGTTAGCCCGGTTCCATCTTAAACTGCATCATCACTAACCATCAGGTGAGATTGTAGTCAAGGGCTAACTAGTAATGAATAAAAAAAGACTCAGAAAGCTCGCTAGAAATTATTTTTTTCACAAATGTATCTACTAGTTACCTATCTTCAATTCAAAATGTCAGCCAAATTGGTTCAGTTGTTACGGCATGAAGGAGTAACAAACAAAGACACTCTCATGCTTTCGCCTTCATAATTTTAGTTCGATTATTATTTTGTGTTGTGTGAAATCAATGTTTATACAAATAAGTAGTACCTAAAATTACATACTTAATAGGCATTTAATACTAACTGTACGAAGCTGAAGTGGCAATGGGCGGGGCACATAGTTCGAAGAGCCGATGGACGTTGGGGTCCCAAAGTGCTGGAATGGCGACCCCGCACTAGTAAGCGCAGTGTTGGCCGACCCCCCACCAGGTGGACTGACGACATCAAGCGAGTCGCAGGGATTCGCTGGATGCAGATGGCTCAGTATCGTGATGTTTGGAAGTCCCTACAAAAGGCCTATGTCCTGCAGTGGACGTCCATCGGCTGATATGATGATGATGATGATGACTAACTGTACTGTTTCAATATTATTGTTTATATAGCTATTAATAACCATAATGATTAAGTAGCAGTACGTTCAAAAATTAATCTATACTAATATTATAAAGCTGAAAAGTTTGTTTGTTTGTTTGATTGAACACACAAATCTCAGGCACTACTGTTCCGATTTGAAAAATTCTTTCAGTGTTAGATAGCCCATTTATCGAGGAAGGCTATAGGCTATATTATCCCCATATTGCTACGGGAACGGGAATCACGCGGGTTAAACCGCGCGGCGTCAGCTAGTTAACAAATATAATACAAATAATCTTTGAAAATAAGATGTGTTCTTTTTAAGAGCCGTGATAGCCCAGTGGATATGACCTCTGCTTCCGATTCCGGAGGGTGTGGGTTTGAAACCAGCCGGGCATGCACATCCAACTATTTAGTTATGTGCATTTTAAGAAATTAAATATCACGTGTCTCAAACCGTGAAGGAAAAAAATCGTGAGGAAACCTGCATACCGGAGAATTTTCTTAATTCTATGCGTGTGTAAAGTCTGCTAATCCGCATTGGGCCAGCGTGTTGGACTATTGGCCTAACTCCTCTCATTCTGAGGAGACTCAAGCTCAGCAGTGAGCCGAATATGGGTTGATAATGATGTGTTATTTAAAAAATGTTATCATTACAGATGACGGTGAAAGTGTATACACATTCGACTCCAAAAAACCAGTTAAAGACGACAGTAGTGAAGTTCCCATAGTAAAAGCTTACAAGTCAGTTGAGACAACGCAAATAAGAACACCAGATACTAGAAAATCTACTACTTTCCCGGAATTTATCAGCTATAATAGTCATCCTAGAGATGAATATGATTTGTATCCCAATGTCGCTGTGAACCCTATGCAATGGAAACCTTCAACGTTTTACAACAACGTCAATTGGAATCAAGATGGTTTAGATTATATCAGAAGAAGACCAGACTACCAAAAATTCCATAGAAGAGTTACAGATGATGGAGTAAGAGAGTTTTATTGTAAAAAATGTCGAGAACTCGGAGGCACCAGAGGCTGTGACCAACAAAGACGCAATTTGTGGATGTATGAAACGACTACTCCTAAAATGAAAATTGATGGTAAATTAGCAAAATTAAATTAATACCCCATTGTTTGTATCTATTCTATCATGTAATTACTGCCTATGTTAACTATTCTATCATGTAATTACTGCCTATGTTAACTATTCTATCATGTAATTACTGCCTATGTTAAACAATAAAGGTTGCGTCTTGGTAACCTTGAATTGTGGTTTAAAGGTTATTCTATGTATGAGTAATAGTGTTGTGGTCATTGCGCATCTAGGTGCTTTCAATAAATAACCATTAAATGCAATATTTATTGCATTCAGTTTGTTGCAACATTATTGCATATTGGAATTCCCTTAACAACTGCATTTAACGAATCTGTTTTATTATCGAATGAAATAAAAAAGAATCATAATTAGAAGAACGTAGACACACTAGAAGATGCTTTTATGACAGAGCTCATGCAAGGAACTGCTCCCGACATGTTTATTTCTGTCAAACATTGCTGTACTCCAGGTTGAAAATTATGATTTCCGATGTAATTAAAGACACATTATGGTTAATACTTACGCTTCATGTAATTGGACTCAGTCTATTGTAGGCACTCTATTCGTGTACTCTGCGTAATATTTGCTCTATATATATATATAAATACTAGCTGACGCCGCGCGGTTCACTCGTGTGGTTCCCGTTGCCGTAGGAATACGGGGATAATATATAGCCTATAGCCTTCCTCGATAAATGGGCTATCTAACACTGAAAGAATTTTTCAAATCGGACCAGTAGTTCCTGAGATTAGCGCGTTCAATCAAATAAACAAACAAACTCTTCAGCTTTATAATATTAGTATAGATATAGGCAATGGTTTTTCTCAACCATCAGGTGTGCCTTATATGTTAATGACCGGTATCGACGAGACACGGGGACATCACCACCTTCTCTATTTCTTGCTGATGAACCTAGGACTCGAACCCAGGACCTCGAGATCCAAAGCCATTGGCTAACCATTACACCAACGAGGCTACTAATAGGATAGCTAGCAGGATTTGAAATAAAATGTGGTTTTTGAAGCGCCAACTCACATCCATATTTATTAGTAAATTCTAGTATTACCAATAAACATCGTTTCATGGTTTATTAACATTTCAAATTAACAACATTACAATCACAGCCTATTTAGACGCATGTTAATTTTTACAATGTTTAATAAGAAATATTTTAAACTGCAAATATAAATATTAATAAATACAAAATACTGGTCAACAATTTTCGGGCGCTACAAGGGATTACAGAGCCCATAATCTTGAATTAAACAAACGTTTCTTTGTCTGTCGTTTGATTTATATAAGTACTTTTACTTATTAAAAATATGCAATTGGTTAAGTAGAATTATGTCATTTCGGATGAACGGTAAAATATTTTACCGTTTACCCAAAATTTTGCGAACGAAAACTTTCCTAAAGACGCTTGTAATTTTGTATTCACTTGTTTTCGCTAAAGTTATTATTAAACACTACATAAACTTTATGTAAGTTATTCACACGACAACGTTTTTAAAACACGACACTTTATTTCGAGCAGTGTTGCATTTTCAATTTTGGCCGATGGAAATAGACCTTTATTTTAACTTTATACCATATCTGAACGCCCGTTCAAAAAACTCTCGTGCGTATGAGGGCTTATAGGATTTCAAATATATAAAACTATGGACATACAGTGCCTGCTACGAGATATTGTGTTTGTGAAGTCAGCAACAAATGACTGCGCAATGAATCAATATATACTCATTCCGCAGCTAACTTCACAAACTTATAGATCCGTGGCGAGCACTATACATTTGGTAGACACGGTACAGACAGACAAGAAATGATGTTACGTTTGTTAACTCAATTTAAGGCTTGGACTGTCGGTTCAGTTGTTTAACTGTGGACCTTGTACTTGGTAATTTTTCCATTGTCATTCACAACAGTCTCAGCTTCTCTGTGACCTGCGACTTTGCCATCGATGTTGGAAGACGAGGCGAACGATGAGCTGGAAACGCTGTAGAACTTCCCGGGGTTATTACTCCTTTCTTCATCGTTGAAGCGTTCGACTACATTCACATTTGGGATATTCTGGAAAGTAAATGTCATTAAAAGTACATCAGCACTCGTTAAGTCATAAAATCATGGGAAGTTGCATTAGAATGTACTCGTATCTAACTATGTTTGTCAGTTAATTTCTGTAGACCTAAAGGAAACTGCTTTTTTGGTCCAAGTAGTTGCCTAGTTAATGAATTAATTAAGCCTAAGGCATCTTCGTTTTAAATTTCAGACATATCAGTTCAGTAGTTGCAGCGTTAAAGGGTAACAAACATCCATATAAACTTTCGCGTTTATAATATTAGTAGGATTTAAGGAATAATATAACAATACACTCAGCTGTAACAATTTTCAAGATGAATAAGTTAAATATTCATCGCTGGTCACGCTTCAAATATGACCAGCCTCAATAATGACGTAACTTCTAACAGACTCGAGGAAATCCTACACGACCTTATAGGTATCCTATTTGAATTTCTACGATTTCATTCCAAACCAAATTTTGTTTCACTCATATGTTACAAATGCCATCCCGTGCTTACTGGTGGATATCATCAGTAGGAAGATGATATTTTGTCAATTGATTTGATGTTTTTTTTTTTTTTTTTTTTTGCTTTTGATGTTTCATTGCTATTCTTAACCCAAATTTCGTTTGTAAAACTTGCTAAGTCACCACTCTAGTTTTCGTTTGTGAACCTAGCTTGTGACCGATACCTAAAATACTATCAAAACCATCAAACCTATCAGGATATATCAGGCCTGTTATTTTCAAAAATTATGCTGTGTTAGGCCGTCCGTGACTTGTTTATGTCGTCTACCAATTCGACCGGTCGTCCATCTTGCTTTTTAGTGTGAATTGCCATTACAAGAACTTAAGGCCCCAGCGTCTGTCAATTCCTAGAACTTTACCTACCTATGCCTTAAGATAGCCTACTTCAGCCGCTTTAGTTCTTTTACCTATGGATTTTATTATTTATGTTTCCATCACGTACATACTAGAATCTGTTGAGGAACACTGAGTTTCCTAAGGCCCATAGATTGTTAGAAAAATATAGTTATGAAAATGCTTACCGAGTTGATTGGGTCAATACCAGCAACTTGATGCCTGTATCCTGGTCCAGCGGCAGCGCCAGCGAAGGCTGCATTATGGCTACCGTGGGGCATATTAAATGGCATCGGTCCTGCTCCAAAGAATGGGAATCCGCCAAAATTGGGGAACCTAAGGAAATTCGTATGGTAACCTGCTTGGTTAAATGTTAGATCATATGCTTTCTGAGCAGCATATGACGCTAACCTTTGGGTCTCTATATCAGCGAAAATCCTGTAAACGTAATCTTCATTTCAAACACACTCCCACATTAGATACCAAAGAGACGATGTAAGCGAAAGAATAGCGATGGTAGTGTTAGTAAATTGATATCGGAATGTTAAGCACACGTACATACACACTTTTACATATATAAACGTGTCATGTTTACCTACGGAATGGTGGAAATCGTGGAATGGCTGACCGCTTCCTGAATCTTGTAATTTGGCTATGAAATTAATATTAACCATTAATATAAAATTGAGGCATATTTTGTTTCTATTTCTTCTGAAATCTGAACAGCTAGCATATTTGATAGCTACCCAGATATCTGAATACAGTAACGATATAAGTAATGGCATTGTCAAGTACTTGAACGAGGATGGATATACGTCCAACTAGGCCAAAGCGATGCAGGGCCAGTCTTTATGTTGCTACATAACACCTTCACCCGATTTGCTTTGAGAATATCAAAGACCATAAACACATAGTTATACGTGATCATAGTTTAGTCGTAATAACAATTTAAGACACCAAATTTCTGTGTTTAAAACCGCGTTACTAAAAATAGAAAGAAAAAATATTAAAAAAAAAATTGTGTCTGTCTGTCCGTCTAGATATACTGATACTTAATCCATGGAACGGATATTCATTGACATCAAATAAACACTTAACGTGGTAAAACATACATAGAGGTTTTGATTAAGATCAGATATAGGAAAAAAACGATTAACTACGAAAAATCTGCTGAATTTCTCGAAATAGAATCATCGAACATGATGCATCCAAAGAATCACAATAACATTAGCAGTTATGGAAAAGGTCATTAACAACATAGGTCACAACGACACTGTAATGTAAAAGATCATTAACCTGGTCGTTAACCTGACTTACAAATAAATTAAATGTATATTATGGTCACAGCGTGATAATCATCTGAACTAACAGAACTCTATTATGCTAAACCAGGCTAAAATATAATGTGTCACTTATAGTTACGGTTTCATCTTTATATTTTCTAGCCGATCCATCCTAAGTTAAACCAACTTATAATTTCTTAAAAATGTTGGGGAGGTAAAATTTTGGAACCCGATTTCATCATTGACTAGGTCCTCTTACGAGTACATCAATAAACTATGACACAGACAGACAGACATATTCAGGCAAATCACAATTTCATCAATATTCAGTCGTTCTAAAGTGATGATCATCATCATCGTATATAAATAGCATCGGACAATTCATTTATATAAACACATATATCTCCAAGAACTGCGGTGCTGGATGCAATTCACGCAATAACAAGTGAATTTATTGATCGGTGTGTGCAAATTGTGGAAATAGGAGCCGTCACCAACACACCACCACCGAAAGCTCAGCACCTACTGATCATTGTGCGAACTCTTACTGTTGAAGTAGATTCTCGTAGTTCCTAAAGTAATCGGGGAAGAATGCGTCGACGTCGTTGAAGGGGCTCGCGAAGGGGTCCCGGAACGGATTGATATTGTCCTTCAGATCGTAAGTTCCACCGTACCTATGGCCGTTTGAGTCCTGATACGCGTAGGCTCCTACACCTGCTGGACCTGGGTAAGCTGAAAAGAAAAAAAAAATTATTATCAACCTCAGACTCAGAATAGTCAGTTATGTGCATTTTAAGAAATTAAATGTCATGTGTCTCAAACGGTGAATACATGAGAATTTTCTTTATTCTCTACGTGTGTGAGGTCTGCCAATCTGCATTCTCATTCTGTAAGGAGACTCGTGCTCAACTACTGAGCCAAATATGGGTTGTTAATGATGATGATGACTTCAGAATAAGGACATTCTCATTTCGATGTGTATTTTCCTCTTTAATGTTTATTAACTCTTAACTCCGTGGTTTATTAACCGGTTTTGTCCATTTATTTTTTTTTATTTGAAAGGGTATTTTACTCGAATACTACCAGAGGCCCTGTAGATCTTTTCAAAATATATGCAGTTATTCAGTTTTAAATTAAATTACATAATTGAAAAAGTATGACATTTTTTTTTTATTCTTAACAAGTTAGCCCTTGATTACAATCTCACCTGATAGTAAGTGATGATGCATCTAAGATGGAAGCGGGCTTGTTAGGTGGAGGATGAAAATCCACACCCCTTTCGGTTTCTACTCGACATCGTACCGGAACGCTAAACCGCTTGGCGGTACGTCTTTGTCGGTAGGGTGGTAACTAGCCACGGCCAAATCCTCTCACCAGCCAGACCTGGACCAATTAAGAAAACTTCAATCGGCCCAGCTGGGGATCGAACCCAGGACCTCCGTCTTGTAAATCCACCGCGCATACCACTGCACCACGGAGGCCGTAAAAGTAAACGAAATTGTGTATTTTTGCTTTTCTGTAACTTTTTCAGTGCTGATTAGTTCCTAAAATAGTCCTAATAAGCATTGTTATCTGATGATGATACAACAATGGTGTTTGTAATTATTTTACATAAAACTTCTTAGACGTTGAGTCTTGCAGTACTTTACAATTTTACTTATAGAACGAGCCTTACAGGCTCAGTGTAAGGAACGGCACCGGTGCATTCTTAGGAGATACCAGGACCTCCCAAATATGCATTGGAAATAGCCACTGAGGTCGTCTTCGAAAGCAGAAAACGCACGAAGCCCTGCTCATAATCACCGACCGGGTGAAAATATTATCTAGAGATTACACAGGTTAGAGAACAGTTATAAAATTATAACGATATATTATCACTTCATCAATTGAGGATGACGAAGTCTGACATATTAGCAATTTGTGCGTAAAGAATCAAAAAGTGCTTCAAGCCATTAGCCATAAATCTATACTAATTATAAATGCGAAAGTAAGTTTGTCTGTCTGTTACCACGGCTAAACGGCTTAACCGATCGAGATGAATTTTGATATTATTATAAATGCGACTACTTTTTATCCTTAAAATAAAAATAGAAGGGGTTGAAAGTTTGTATGCAAAGTCATCCATTTTCAGAGTTACAGTTTTAAAAGTTTGTTCATAAATCATAAAAAAATTCGAAAAATAATTTAATTCAAGAATTTTTAAAATTCAACCCCAAATTTTTTGGTGAAATAAGGGTAGTAAGTTTGCATTGATTTCCACGCAGGCGAAGTCGTACAATATGGCTACAAATATTACCTTCCTACTCGTATGTAACTATTTATCACATATTTACTTAATGCGAGACGATTTAATAGCACTCAACGGTGTCGAACAGAACTATAAAAAACTTATGCGCATTTAAACTTTAATGGATGGAAAACCCTGATTGTATTTTATAGATAAATGTTTTTCCTATAATAAGACAGTGATGATCACAGATGTCTTCAATCTTTAATATTCAACTGCAGATAATATGGTATTAGATGATTATTGTACAACTTCTTGCATCTAATAAGATATATTTAATTGGATTTACAAGTGCTACAGTTTCCTTAATAAAACAGGACCTTACTTGCGCAATTTTAATTATAAACGGTCAAGAATGATGGCATGTTGTATTTTTATTGGATACCGAGTCATCTTTACTGATTTGTTAGACAACACTCAAGTGTGATCAATGTATGTTCAAAATTGTAAAAACACTCAAGTGTGATCAATGTATATGATCAAAATCGTAAAAAAACTCAAGTGTGATCAATGTATGTTCAAAATTGTAAAGTCAGATCTTTAACTGTCTTTATAGATAATAGAGCCTAAAGATATCGTCTGTGAAGATGTTAGATATATTCGTCATCAACCTATATTCCGCTCACTGCTGAGCTCGAGTCTCCTCTCAGAATGAGAGGGGTTAGGCCAATAGTCCACCACGCTGGCCCAATGCGGATTGGCAGACTTCACACACGCAGAGAATGAATATAATTCTCTGGTATGCAGGTTTCCTCACGATGTTTTGATTGATTAAATTTCTTAAAATGCACACAACTGAAAAGTTGGAGGTGCATGCCCTGAACCGGATTCGAACACACACCCTCCGGAATCAGAGGCAGAGGTCATAACCACTGGGCTATCACTGCTATAATATATCTACATCTACATGACGACGATGTAGATATATTATGATTTTTTTATTTTTTTATGCTCAAAGTTTAATACAGAAAGACAGAAGCGAATTGAATTGTTGAACTCGACAAAAAACAGTAGATTTCCACGAAACAGTAGATATGATCTTAATTTAATGTAAAATTTTATAGTAAAATAAAATATTATGTACTTTAAACTTAACATAATCTAATTAGTTTTCAATGGTAGTTGAATATACAAAGACCATTCAAATCTAAAACTTAGTATCAGAGAGCTAGTGAGGGTACAAAAATAGAAAAAGGGTAGTCTATATTTTTCTCCAAGATCCAATATTGCATTTACCGTTTTTGTCACAGTTAATTACTCCTTCACGCTGCAGTAAAATGACGCTTTTTGAGCACGGTGTGTTGATAATTACTAGTGTAATAGATTGTTTGGCTAGGCACCTAACTACCAGACTAAAATTAACAAAGAGGAAAACTGTAGTTTGTAAAAACAAACTGTACGATGATCTTAACCTTGGCAAGGTCAACATCGCAGAAACAGCACGGCTATTCTCTAACGTTGTTTTGTATAACTCGCAAGTGCGAGTTTAGAAATATGATATGACTAGCGGACGCCCGCGACTTCGTCCGCGTGAAAGTAGATGTAAACTTTTATCTACCTCTACCCTACCCTACCCTGCCCTACCCTCCCTTCCCCTACCCTAGTCCCTACCCCTACCCCTACCCTACCCATTAAGGCTGCACACTCGACACGCGAAGCTTAAAAAATTGAGTAATATCTCCCGTTTTCCCAACATTTCCCTTCACTGCTCTGCTCCTATTGATCATAGCGTGATGAAAAGTATACTATAACCTGCCCAGGAGTATGAAGAATAATTGTACCAAGTTTCGTTAAAATCTGTCGAGTAGTTTTTGTTTCTATAAAGAACATATAGACAGACAAAAATTTTACTGATTGCATTTTTGGCATCAGTATCGACCACTAACCCCCTGATAGTTATTTTGGAAATATATTTCATGTACAGAATTGACCTCTTTACAGATTTATTATAAGTATAGATATTGCAGTCAAGGGCGAACTTGTAAAGAAAAAAAAAGAGCGTGTAAGATTCATTTACTTTTGTATATAAAAATAAATTACACCTTTTAGCGATACAAATATACTCACCAACACAACACTATAAAGGAGTGAACACCAAAGAAATCGTAAATATACTGGAAACAATTATTCAGATATAATAGCCACGAAGTAGGTACCTACCTAACCTACGATTGTTTCAGAGTGACTAATGAAAGTGTAAATAATTTACTGCGCAATATTCAATACAGCCTATATTTTTAGGCTGTATTTTTGATCGATACAACTGAATCTGATATTACACATTTTCGTATGAATCAAATGGTAAATAGTTTTTCGTTTAAAGTAATAATTAACACGGTAGTACCTATTTTGTAAGTTAGCACATCATCATCTTTATTAGCCGATGGACATCCACGGCATATATGGACGATATATGCAGATATAGACGACAAAGGCAGATATAGTCATCTCCAGTTAGCATAAAGGTGCTAAAAATTGTAGGTAACTACTAAACAAGTCATCAATGTTCTAACCTACTAAAACTAAACTAGGAAGGAAGACACAGAAATTATCTTTTAATTGCCCAAATTCCAATATTGTAATTCGTTTATTTCAAGCAGACTCTTTTTGCATAAGCGCTTTTGTAATTTCATGTTTTTGTTTGTAGTGACTCTACCACCATTTCGATTCTTTTAAAATAAAAAAATTAAAAAAAAAATTTAATCTACTTCAAACTAAAAATAAAAAAATAACATCGTACATCTGATCATCTTCTGATCACTTTGAAGGTGGTGCCAACATGATGCATTAACTCAAGCCGTTTAAATCATAGCCGCATACAGATTTACGAATTTCAGACAGTTCTTTCCCGTGGTTCTTTCAGAAACGGCTTTAATTAATACGTCAATGCCTTCAAAATGATCAGAAGATAGCACGTACGATGATATTTTTTGGTTTTTTAGTCTATTTTCTGATTTTGAAGTCGGTTAAATTTTAGTATGTTTTTTTTTATTTTTATATTTTTAGTGATACTACTCCTGACCTAGGTTTAGGTTACAAGTTACAACCTAAAGACTGACCTATGTGACCGGCCTGCGGCTGGGCACCCCAGTTTTTATGTTCTAACCTAACCTAACTTTAACAAAAAAGTTTTTTCAAAATTGGTTAAGAAATGACGAAGGTAAAAAAAAACATACGCTTCGAATTGAGAACCTCCTCCTTTTTTAAAGTCGGATAATAATGATCACTCAAAGAGACTATTCACGAATCATAATTTAATTTCTATCTGAATCATATGTCCGACTGGCATTTAGACTCAATACTAATCCCGCCCCCTTGCCATTCTATTTTTTCTATCTAGATTATATTATTGTGTCATTGGCATAAAAACGGATCTCAGTCAGATACTACAATACCTACTCAAATATTATAATATAGTAGATATAAAAGGTCTAAGATCAATGGTGTTTATTTATTTATTAAGGTTACGTTAGCATTGGAAGATAAATAATAATATTATACTCTTGGTTTCCCACTATATTTGTGTTCCACTAACAACGTCGAGTCTTTATTTGGCGAATTATGGTAATGGAAACTCCCATCGTCTCTTTAAATTCCATTACTCATTTCTAAGCCGAGATTAGAGACACTCAGAATATCCATATGTTCTTCTGGCTCGAAAAATGTGCCCACCATCCGACTAGAACAGGGCTATTCAAGATGCTCGGAAGTATTTTCCATAACTATAACTCTATAGGGTTATATTCTTTAAGGAAAAATAATTAAAAATGTCTAAGGAACATGATTGTGTTCTAAAATGAAGATATTTCTTTTCTCGGAGTAAAAAATATTTGTTTCGTAAATAGATTTAAATTGTATTACATCCTTATATTATGACCTAGCCAAACTTATTAATTGATATAGTGCCAGTTGCAACATCTCGTCGATATCAATTAATCGTATTTTAAAATGCAAGGATTGATAAAGGCGTGGGTTACATGGATACTTGGAATTATTTGAATTTCTTTGTTTGAAAACATAAAAAGTTTTTTGTTTTAGTTAAAACAAATTACTTAGTTATGCAGTTCGGATCCAATTAGTGGACTCAACTATTAGTGGACTTGTCAACACCTTGAAATTATGGGAAATACTCCGCAACATTCTGTATATATTATTATTATTATCCAGTATATAAAATTTCGTAAGAATTTTAACACCGGATAAAGCGGAAGTAGTTATCTGAAAAAATATTCCACGAAAATCAAGACGAGTCTAATTAGTACTTTAATTAAAAAAATGTAAGCCGAGAGTGTAGTGTGTGTATTATACAGAAAACAAAAAATAAACCATTTTTAAATTTCTGTCTGTTCGCTAATCTCCTGAACGAAACGGATTTTCATGGCAGTAATTATATCAGGCTAAGCTCGTATTATACCTATAAGCTGGATTTATTGAGATGAAACGTACTTGAGTTTTTTATACGCAAAAACCGAATGTTAAAAAGTCATTCTTACCTACAGCCTTATACATTGAACCTCCTTCCATTGGCGTATCTAGGATTATTTCCCAGGGTGGGCCTGGACACCGACATTAAGTCCATTATTAGTATCATAATAGAATTCCATATCGGTACACCGTGTACCGATACAACGGCCGTGATAGCCCAGTGGATATGACCTCTACCTCCGATTTCGGAGGGTGTGAGTTCGTATCCGGTCCGGGGCATGCACCACCAACTTTTCAGTTGTGTGCATTTTAAGAAATTAAATATCACGTGTCTCAAACGCTAAAAGGAAAATATAGGAAACCTGCATACCAGAGAAATTGCTACTGAGAATTTCTTGGAAGAAAAAAAAACCCCAACAAATGATTCGAACCTGCCCCATAATTTAACCTTTGTACCAAAAAAACAATTCAGACAAGCCTGCCAAAACTTCAATTAATCCTACTAATATTATAAACGCGAAAGTTTGTATGGATGTTTGTTACTCTTTAATGCCGCGACTACTGAACCGATTTGGCTAAAATTTGGAACGGAAATAAATTTTATTCTAGATTAACACCTAGGCTACTTTTCATCCCGGGAAAATCCATGGTTCCCGAGGGATTCGTGAAAAACTAAATTTCACGCGGACGAAGTCGCGGGCGTCCGATAGATAATACATATCGATTTGAACGATCTTTTATCTGAAGTCAATTAATAAGACACATAATTTAGGATTATAAGTAATTATAAAATTATATGAATTCATTCACATATTTTATAAAAATTAAATGAATAAATTGAAAATCCACCATTATTTAAAACTGGCAATTAATTATATCTTTATAAAGTGTTAAATCCCGTTATTTTAAATCTTTAAATACATGGCTAATCTATTAGAATACAGAAGCCACAGTAATTAAGTCTCGGTTTAATTATAACTTTGCGCCTTGTGTAGCAAATCAACAGCGGATGTTAGTGGTCTAAAGATCTTGATTACAATCTCTTTAGCTAAAGACTTTTTATGTATTTTAAATTTTTTTTTTTTATTGAGAAAGAATACAATAAGGAACTTAAGCTAACGTATCCTAATAACTATAGAAATCATGCCCACGTGGAATGGTGGCAAGAATACTGGCTGCATTTCCGCGCTGGACAGCCAGGCTGATCCTTTGCGCAAAAAATGAGCCAGCCCTTCTGTCACCAGTCGAGGCAACAAGCCGCGGTGAAATGGTACGGAAAAATTTTTTGGCACTGCGACTCCATGGCCCAAGGGTCTCCACGGCAAAAGGTACAAATATGTAACTCTCTGTCAGAGAGGCATACTTGAGCCACTTACCGATTTCAGCTTTTTCTGCTGCGGCTCCCGGCCTTGATTCTGTCTCCCTGATATGACACGGTGCTAATGTGTCGACGCATGTAGCGTCCCACATTAGGGCCCGCCCCATTTCCCAGGGAACCAGCGTCAATCCATCAGGTCTCTTACCATCATCCCGACTGATTCCTAACGGCTCGATTAGCGCAGGAATATTTATGGTGGCAAGAGCCCTTTTTATTATGTCATTAAGAGAGCCATTATCTATTTTAAATATATGATTTTCTTATATATGATACTAGAAGAGGCAACGCGGTTTAATTCCGCATTTTAATTCCGTAGCAATATGGGGATAAAATATAGCCTAAAACGAACTTTCAAATCGGTTCAGCAATTTCAGGACCTATTCAATGTAATAAACAATCAATCAAATCTTTCCCCTTTATAATATTAAGTATAGAGTTAAATTAAATGTATAAAATAATAAGAATTAAACGGTGTGTATTTCTTATTTATTATAAATTTTAATTTTATGTACTGTTAATTCCTAGTTTTAATTTAATTATTAATATGTAAAAAATACCCCACCTAAATAAATTTCTAATAATAAAAAAAGTATAGATTTTAGTATTATTGTAATATTGTAACCATTGTGCCATTAGTACCATTCCAGCACCTAGGGACCCCAACGACCATCGGCTCTTCGAACTATGTGGCTCCGCGACTCGCTGAGCTATGTCAGTGACTTTGGTTCGTCTGCGGAACTCCTCATTTTTGATTCTTATTTGTATATTCCAAAATAAAAGACCACGATGCGCCATGTCTCCAGTCACAAGATCCTTAGCTGTACGTGGTAGCCCTTTGCTAGAGATACCTGACGTTTGAATATATTTGAGAATGCATTTGTTCTATTTGAACGCATGTTAAAAAAGCACTCGTGCGAATGGGGGCTTAGGGTTGTCACGTAACTGAGTGACTGGCTAATGGGAAGATGATTTTCGATACTATGCTGAGGAAAATATTGATAAAGATACTCTACTTGAACTGTTGAGGGTCCAAAGTCTATAATAGGCACGCTCTAACGTAGGAGCATCAGCTGGAAACTTTCTGCCTTCATAAAATTAGGTATAGTACATTGTATAGACTATCTAGTACATACATACTTATGCTTAATTCATCATCATCTAGTTATCAACCCATATTCGGCTCACTACTGAGCTCGAATCTACTCTCAGAATGAGAGGGGATAGGCCAATAGTCCACCACGCTGGTCCAATGCGGATTGGCAGATTTCACGATGTTTTCCTTAACCGTTTAAGACACGTGATATTTAATTTCTTAAAATGCACAGAATTGAAAAGTTGGTGGTCCATGCCCCGGACCGGATTCGAACGCACACCCTCCGGAATCGGAGGAAGAGGTCATATCCACTGGGCTATCACCACATACTTATATACTTAAGTAGGTACATAAATTAGTAACGTTTAAAAGCTTTCAATACGAGTAACCACTCGTTTTGCCACTTTATGTTGACTATTTACATAGGCGATAGAACATACATTAACGAAGTACTAGTATATACGCCCACACTCCCATACTCGGCGAGTTTTTGCTGGTCATTGAATGAACTTCTCGACTGTCAAGTTCAATGTCATTTGAACGAATTACATGCGTCCATGCATGTAGATCAAACGATCCATCGTGGATCGATACCACTAATAGGAGCCCGGAATGCTAAATTTCTAAAGCGTCATAGGGACCGACTAAATTTGGTAGATTACTCGTAGATAGGAAGAAAAAAAAATACAGTGGTACGGGGTAAATACCTCTCAAAAAAAAATTATTACTACGGCTAGGTAATTTCCTACAAATAGAAAAAAATAACCTCGCTCGTGGCTCGAGAACATTAATACATTTTATTTTACCTTTGGACACTTCCATTCCCAAAATATGCGCTCAAATTGTAAAATTATCAAAATGCACACCTTTTAGCTATTAACTAACTTAAATAATACTTGTCTAACGTGATGGTTTAGTATAGCAGAAGTTAGTTTTTTTGGTTGCCCTTCGAGTCGTTATGAGAAAAATTTTAAGAAATCAAAGTAATGACTGTGCATATTGAAATATATACAATTTGAACCCACCAGGCCCCATCAGGCATTAAAGGCCTGATGGAGGTATTTAAGAACGTGCGTGTCCCTTAGGTTTCGAAGTAAATCTTCTGTCGATCGATCTTACGCTTCGGTCGATCGAGGCCCCTAATGCCCGTCATTGAATTGGTTTTTACTGACCTTATTTCAACGTCAATCAAAAATCTATCACTGTGAACTCCATCCGAAGTACCTCCGTTCCGGAAGACGTTCAACTTAGTAACATAATCTGAGTCACAACCAAAGTTGTCATTTAACATTAGGGAAGTTAAAATTCCAACCCCCCCTAATGTAATGATACATAAAAACATACATACAGCCAAACGTAGAACCTCCTCCTTTTTGGAAGTCGGTTAAAAAACAAAAACACATAATGCAATGCCTATATGAATTAGTGTTACAATACCTATACAATATATCTAACCTTCCAATAATTATGTATATTAGTACCGTAATTTACATTTTAATGTCTGTTAAGGTATGCCAATAAATTCTAATATCCCCAATATTTTTTACATTTTCTGTAAGATTATAGATAGGTATAAAATATTATAATATCCTAACGGCTTTATCGAAACGAAATAATCAAAAACCACTTTCGAATTCCGCTTTTGTTATTCACGTTATATAAAGATAAAAGCATCCAATTAAATTTAATTAAAAACATCAGTATTCCATTCCCAAATCCACATCATCTATTCTTAGCATTTCAAAACAGCGTAGTATTACAAATAAGTTTATACTAAAATTGGAATTATATTTCCTTTTTTTTAATATATTGTTGTTTGTTTAGGTAGTTAATTTATTTTTAAAACAAAAGTAATCTAAAACTAAATAAATTAACTTAATTAATTAGAAAATGTAAATAGTTATAAACATCACATTGAGTAATAAATTATATCTCAATTTGAAGCGTATGTTTTTTTTTTAATGTTTGCCTCAGAAATTCGTCATTTGTTAAGCAATTTTGAATTTTTTTTTCCTTGGAACGTGTATACCCCTGAAGTGGTCCCATTGTCACCATATCAGGATCTGATGATGGGATCCTGGAGAAATCGAGGAAAACTTTCAAAAATTGTAAGGACAACTATAGCGTTATATATTTTTTCCATTAACCCTTTTTAACAACTATAGCGTTATATATTTTTTCCATTAACCCTTTTTAACAACTATAGCGTTATATATTTTTTCCATTTTCCATTAAACTTAATGAAGTACCGTCTTCTAACTGATCATCAGTTAGTACATAATGTGATATATAGAACTTAGAATGATATTATTTTTCGCTTTTTAATTGTCAGTATGTTTTATGTTTTTGAAGTTGGTTGAATTTTTTTTTATTAAAATTTTTTATTTTGATTACATGTGAGAACTATTCATCCATCACAACTAAAAATTGTATCCTGGCTTTTGTTTAATATAAAAAAATATCAAATCTCAGTATTGTTCTGTTGTTGTTCTTGTTAATTCTGCTGTTTTTTTTTTATGAATCCACTGTGTAATTTCTAGAAACTTATTCTAAGAATTTCTCACGTTAGATATTTCATTTTCTATAATCAAATATTTATATGGTTTTGTGTCACAATTATATTATTTAATAATGTTGACGCGCGTAACGTATTGATTATTATTTATTACGCCATTCCATGTCACGATAACTTTTTTATTTGGTTGGCGAAATATAAAACCAACAGCCAACAGGTATTTAATTTTTAACGAAAACCTCAAAATTTGCTTTTAGAAAGCACATTGATTAACGATTTCTTAATTAAAGCTGGCATATAGTTAAAAAAATATGATATATTTATGACCTTTTAATTCTGAAATAAAAATCACATAGATTTGTTTTGTAACAGATCGGAAGATTCTGTAAACCTAATAGGCCTTAATAATAATCTAAAGCCTAATCTTAATAAGCTTTACAGTTGCGAGATTTTGTGAGAGTTATAACAACGATATTTTAAACCATAGAAATGTTAGTACGTGCCTACCACCAAAGACGTACCGCCAAGCGATTTAGCGTTCCGGTACGATGTCGTGTAGAAACCGAAAGGAGTGTGGATTTTCATCCTCCTCCTAACAAGTTAGCCCGCTTCCATCTTAGACTGTATCATCACTTACCATCAGGTGAGATTGTAGTCAAGGGCTAACTTGTCAAGAATAAAAAAAAAAAAAATCATAGCAAAATGTGATCCGAATTTAGCTACTACATTATATATTTAAGTGTATTAGTTTTTACACTTTCTGAACACACAGCTCGACATTGTAGAAAATATTCAGGTATTATTTGTTTAAATAACGAACGTTATTTAAACAAAGTAGTAATAGTACCAAATTAATACAATTTAAGATCTATTTACAAAAGAAATATTTTTTACTCCCAAAATATTTACATGTTACTTAGACAATTAACGAATATAACTCCAGAGTAACTTATTATGGGAAATACTCCTGAGCACCCTGTATAATATAGATATAAACTACTACAACCGCTATACACTTATAAAGGAAAAACAAATACAGATTTAAACTACTACAACCAATACATACTTTTAAAAGAAAAGCGTATACATATTTAAACGTCAACACTTGTTTATCTAAAACCGTTATTGTTGAATTAACGAAAAACCGGTAGATGTCGTGTCAATATATAGTTAAGAGATCTCTAACGACCACAGTGATTATTTTTGTCTCGATAAAAAAAAACTACACGCGATATTATGTGTCATTAGACACATTATAAAAACTTTTTGTTCTTCCTTCTAATATAATACTGGTGGTGACAAAAAACTGGGACATAGTCAAAGAAAATAATTGGGGATTGCCAGTTTGTATTGTTGTTGAAAGTAGTAATTTCTAAAATCGCTGGATCAATTTCGCAATTTCTTTACAGTTATTAATAATTCAGCCTAATTGATGTCTTATTCGTAGGCACGTCGATTCGGTATATTTAAACACTCTCTATAAACGCTCTTAAAAAGTTGATATTTTCCACCTGGATCATTATTTAAAGCAAGATGACACTAGTCGGTTACTAGTGGCGAAGGATGGAATTTAGATGAAGGTAAGTCGTCCCAAAGAAAACGAAAGTTTCCGGTTTCTCATATATCTAGATACAGTACAACAACATTTTATAGCCTCAATAGTTCAACGGTAGGAGCGGTCGGACTCATCACCGAGGGGTGGTGTTTCGATCCCCGACCCATTGGTCCATTGTCGTACCCACTCCTAATAGAGTCTTTTCCGACTAGTTGGAGGGGAATGGGAATATTGGTCATATTAAAAAATAGATATGCCTCTTGCGTTTGCAAATAAAAATAAGAAAAATATTTCACTTCAGTACAATATTAGAAAAAAACACCTGTTGGATTTGTGTTGTAACAGATTGGTAAGATTCAATCATCAGAGATTCTGTGAGAGTTACAATACCATAGCTGGTACTAAGGTCTAGATTCTGATTTTTGGCCATTTCATTGCACAATACCATAGCTGGTCCTAAGGTCTAGATTCTGAATGCCATTTCATTGCCAAATCTTTTAAAAGAAGTAGAAATACGCTATTGCATATAACATACGACAATAAATACGGTATTAGCTTTCGGTACCTATGTCATTCAAATCAAAATAAGAAAAAATAAATAAAAATCTTTTATTTCGCCTCACAAAGGAGGTCACTGTAGTGTTAATTAAGATTAACTTTTAATTTAGGTGAATCATAACACCATTGACGTTCATCAAAATCAACTGAGAACCTAGGTAGTTTAAATCTCCGGTGGATAAAAGTCATAACTATTATCTTTGCCACAGTATTTTTTTTAATAGGAGTAAGCTCGTGCTTGAACACGATTTCACCTGATGGTAAGTGTAGATGTGGCCTAAGATGAAATGCGCTTGCCTAGAAGATGCCTATTCACTGTCATCTTAAAAATGCCAAGGTTGTAAGAATTAGGAAATACTGTCTTCGGGAGACAGTTTCATATACTAGCCCTACGTATAAGAAACGAAGAAGCAAATCGCTTCGTACGAGTTCTATAGGATTGTCAATGACGTAGTAGTAGGGGAGCCCGGGATGCTAAATTTGCAGCTACTCGAGCGTCATTGAGACCGATTACATTTGGTAGATTAAATTATAGGAAGAATAAATGGTTATTTACTTTTTCCGCTTTTAGCGGTGGAAAGAAAAAACTACAGACTTTAAAAACAATTTTTATTACTTTGGCTTACTGAAATTGTAAGAAATTTTTAGCGATTAATTAGGAGATTATTTCCTTAAAAATAAGTAAAAAATTAATCGCACTCGTACCTCGAGCACTAAAATATAAGGGTTTAATTTTGTAACTTTGAAACCCTCCCATTCCATTACGTTACGCTCAAATCGTCAGATTTTCAAAATGTGCAGTTTTTAGCTATCAACTCACCTACCTTATCTTGATCTGACGTGCTGGTTGAGTATTTATGAAGTTGGTTTTTTTTTTTGGTTGCCCTAAATGTACCCACCAATATTAAGGGCTCATACTCGGTGGAGGTACTCGACAAAGTGTAAGGTATAATCCCTTATGTTTATCTGCCGCGCTCGAGTAACTGCAAAAATCCCCTCTTCGGCTCCTCTACTATAGGGATGGAAACCTACCCGGTGTCCCGGTGCGATGGTAAAAAGGTGACGGTGGAACAAGCTCAAATAGCTCCTGTGCAAACTCTCCGAAATATATTCTTTAAAAAACCGAGAGATTATTCAATTGAAAATACTGTTGAATTTTTGGCGTAAGATTAAATATTCTGGGTTTTCCATTGTTTGAGCAGCGTCTTTATATAATTATCATGCTAGAAACATAAACATTCCAATGTGATCCTAAAAAGGATGCGGCTTTTGTTAGCGTTTCTATTGTATGTAACCTACGGACTCATAACGACTGGTACACATCTTATTAGTATAAAATAATAATGTATCTAATTATATTACAGGGCCGGAGGTTGAAATTTGAATGATCTAACAAATATAATCGATAATTTTCGAATGTCATCATCACCAACCCCCTAAAGTAGAGTATGAAAGGGACTATTCATTATTTATTTATTATCTACTAAGAACTCTACAAATTATCATGTCAAAAAATTTAAAATTCATTTATTTCAAGTAGGCTCAGTTTACAAGCACTTCAGTCGACTATTTGTAAAGATTCTACCAGCAGCTCGGAAGGCAGGTTCTGCTGAGAAGAAACCGGCAAGAAACTCAACAGTTGCTCTTTTATAAAAAAAAATCATACAGTATTATAATTTACAATTGATATCAAAACAACATAACAATTTAATATAGTTCTACTTCTTCTGGAAGCTGATCCAATGACTTCCAAGCACCTTTATCATTAAGGAACTCATTAATGGTATAGTAACCTCGACTAAGTTAATGTTTTTTAACACCTTGCTTAAAGCTATGCATTGGCAAGTCCATCACATGTTTGTATGCGGTACAGAAACATACATAGAGTATTCTGTTGTGAACTGTGGGGAAGGAATAGGTATGTGAATTGCCTTTTTATGTGAATTGGTTACTACTATCGACAATACGCAAGTAAAGTAGGTAATGGTATGATTAAAGGTGTAGTGCCTATCTAAATATCACACTCCTACGCACGATGCTAATTTTCGCACTAATGGCATTTTCCAGATGGTCGTCGTCGTCATCAACCTATATTCGGCTCACTGCTGAGCTCGAGTCTCCTCTCAGAATGAGAGGGGTTAGGCCAATAGTCCACCACGCTGGCCCGGATTGGCAGACTTCACACACGCAGAGAATTAAGGTAATTCTCTGGTATGCAGGTTTCCTCACGATGTTTTCCTTCACCGATTGAGACACGTGATATTTTAATTTCTTAAAATGCACACAACTGAAAAGTTGGAGGTGCATGCCCAGACCGGATTCGAACCCACACCCTCCGGATCTACGTCCTCGGAAATCCTACGTCCTAATCCTACGTCCTTCCAGATGGTGTTACCTCGTTATCTGTATTGCCGCAACGGGCAATTTCTGACTGTTTCATCATCATCATCATCATCAACCCATATTCGGTTCACTGCTGAGCTCGAGTCTCCTCTCAGAATTAAGAAAATTCTCTAGTAAACAGGTTTCCTCATGATGTTTTTTCTTCACCGTTTGAGACACGTGATATTTAATTTCTTAAAATGCACACAACTGAAAAGCTTAAGGTGTATGCACCCTCCGGAATCGAAGGCAGAGGTCGCATCCAACGGGCTATCACGGCTCTTGACTTGACTGTTTACGCTGATAATATTTTCAAAATTTCCGAGGACATAGATAAAGTTACTTTGGTAACAACTTATTCGCTGATTATATCAGTTGTAAAATCCCGCATCTAACTTAAAACAACTTTCAGGTGGAGCAAACATCTAGTCAATCTTTGTCTTTTACATATTATTTAATTATTTAATAACCTTATTCACCCGAAGTCTCATAAAAATCAATATATTCAAACCTAGTCATCATCCCCATTCACTGTAAAAAAATCCAAACCAAAGGCTTTATTGGAAAAAAAAGCTTTTGGTTTGGATGAAAAACTTTTGAAAGACTTTTTGGAAAAGAAGCACTTTTTATTTAAAAAAAAATACATGTTAAAAAGGAACATATTGCAATACATTAACGCAATATTTATATGCTAAGTGCCTGATTAGCTTATCGTGCTAAAATCGATTATGTTACGCTTGCAACAACACACAACAACACAACACAAATCAACTCACCATAACACCACGAAATCTGCAGTATGACAGCACTGAGTATAACAAATCTCCTCATGTTTACTTTGTATTGCACTACGTAACCAGTTTGAGCTAATACTGGACAAACTTCGACACAAGCGAATCCTTTGGATAGTCAATGTACAGTGTTGGTGGTTTGTTTTCGCTGTCCGTTAAATGCTTTTCCAGTCCGCTTATCAGTTGTTCTTTTTCTCTTCACGCTAAAATGCGATTATTGTTCAGAGCGATAAGGGTCAGAATTGTGTAAACTGTCATAATTGATTTTCAAGGGATCGTGGGTTTGTTTTTCACGTCCTTGTAAACGTCCGGGAGCACCGATATGTGTGTTGTTAGGTCAAACTGGATAATTCATTATTGTTGATTTTTTTTTAAATTAGATGTTTTTATTAATTCTACTAATATAATATTCATCTAAAAATCACCTGTATGCGGATATCATCCATTTTATAATAGATACACTGTGTATAATTGAAACAAAAGAATTGCACGTGATGAAAGAATTGTACTGTAACTATTATATTGATGACGAATAATAAATACATCTATTGTTGTCTGAAGAGGTGATTTTATTAGTTTTTTTTTATTATCAATATTTAAAATATCCAGTTAAGCAAAAAGCTTTTGTTGGAAGCGCAACAATAGTCCAATGCGTAGAAGTAGAAACTAGGAACCCTATTTATTTGTGTACAGCCAGTAGAGGATTTCGACTAATTACCTACCTATGATATGGAATTCCTATTTATCAGATTTTAAAATAGAGAAAAAAGCCTTAGAATCAAAACGATAAACTAGCAGACGCTCGCGAGTTCGTCCGCGTGGAATTCAATTTTCACAAATCTCGCGGGAACCATGGGTTTTTCCGGGATGATATGTGTTATTCCAGGGTACTATCTATCTTCGTTATAAATTTCAGCCAAATCGGTTAAGTAGTTGCGGCGGTAAGGAGTAACAAACATCCATACAAATTTTCAGTAATATTAGTCGGACAGAAAAATAGAAATCATTCCAAATCGACTTTTGACCTTCTATAAAAAGAACCTCCATAAAAATTGAAAAGTTTGACTTGCAATATAATTTATAAAACAAATCAGTTGAATAATATGTTGATTTCGGTATTTTTTCCGTTTCATACTAAAGCCACTTTTTTCTTTTTTTTTGCAAAGTTCAAGAACCTTAACCACTTGACCCTCTGCATGTCTTAAGCCTTCTTAAAGTAATGCATACTTAACATGTAATATTGTTTTATGGCAAGATTATGGTGAGATTTAAACGGCAATAACCTCGTCTATAAATGGCGAAGCGGCGCGACAGAGTCTTGACCGGGTTACTTGTGTTTGGCATTTTGTGTTCTACTACATGACAAGGCAGGCTGATTGTAACGGTTTCTCTAAATCCTACTAATACGATTAATGTGATGGTTTGTTTGTTTATGGGTGATACTTACGATACTTCTGTGGAGAGCTTATTAAAGCTAACACCAAATTGATCTCTCACCGGTCATTTCAGATGATCGAACTCTTGAGGATTATCTTTTTGGAGGAACGGAATATAATAAAAAAAAATATATTGATTACCTGTGGTTAGTTAATTGTGGTGATAAATGAATATGGAAAAATGCCATGGTGTATAATTATAATTATACATACAAAGTAAAGTAACCTTTAGTAATATGTTTATTATTTTTTTTTTTATTTTTTTATTGAGAAAGAATACAATAGGGAACTTAAGCTAACTTATCCTAATAACTATACAAATCATGCCCACGTGGAATGGTGGCAAGAATACTGGCTGCATTTCCGCGCTAGACAGCCAGGCTGATCCTTTGCGCAAAAAATGAGCCAGCCCTTCTGTCACCAGTCGAGGCAACTAGCCGCGGTGAAATGGTACGGAAAAATTTTTATTATTTTGTTTTAATCTCAATCTTGTTTCGGTCTTTTGGGCCTAGTTCGGACTACTTTAGTATTTTAATCGAGTACGAACAATTTTTGAATTTACCGCCCAAAAATATATAAATATTTAATTCGTCATTCTATTGTATTGAGTGTTAATAGAATATTATTCAGCAATACTTAGTTATGCAAAATTCAATTTTTTTTTTTTTTTTTTTTTATTGAGAAAGAATACAATAAGGAACTTAAGCTAACTTATCCTAATAACTATACAAATCATGCCCACGTGGAATGGTGGCAAGAATACTGGCTGCATTTCCGCGCTGGACAGCCAGGCTGATCCTTTGCGCAAAAAATGAGCCAGCCCTTCTGTCACCAGTCGAGGCAACAAGCCGCGGTGAAATAGTACGGAAAAATTTTTTGGCACTGCGACTCCATGGCCCAAGGGTCTCCACGGCAAAAGGTACAAATATGTAACTCTCTGTCAGAGAGGCATACTTGAGCCACTTACCGGTTTCAGCTTTTTCTGCTGCGGCTCCCGGTCTTGATTCTGTCTCCCTGATATGACACGGTGCTAATGTGTCGACGCATGTAGCGTCCCACATTAGGGCCCGCCCCATTTCCCAGGGAACCAGCGTCAATCCATCAGGTCTCTTACCATCATCCCGACTGATTCCTAACGGCTCGATTAGCGCAGGAATATTTATGGTGGCAAGAGCCCTTTTTATTATGTCATTAAGAGAGCCATGCCGAAATAGCCTACCGCCACTCCTTTGGCATGAAAGCCCGTGGATTCCAAATTTACTCACCTCTTTCCCACATGGACATTTGTGCTCTAAACACAATGGTGTACCCAATCTAAGTCCTAGAGCCACACGAAAACTTTCGTTGTCTAATAAAGTGCCAAGATTTTTCGATGGCAAGGCATGGAGCCAATACCCAGATTCCTTTTCGGATAATGCTAGAAGCCTGGCTCTATCTACAGCACTTGTAAGATTTTGAACTAAATTTTCATGTGTCAGCTGAACCAATGGAGCATCCCAAAGTTTTTGTGTAGTACGTTCCTTTGGGATGTCAACGTTGGGACATCTGACCTTCCAACTCTCTAGAGCCTCTGTGGCATAGGTTATGCAAACTGAATTGGAATTAAGAATACGAGAACTGAGCTCTTTTATACTATGCACAGAGGAAAGAAAAGCCGGAAGAGCAACACTAGAAATTTTTCGCACGCCGATGCCACCGTATTTGACCGGTAAAGTAGCTTGGTTCCAAGACTGATCATCAAAATGCAAATTTAGAATTTTTTCAAGTGTGATTCGTAGGGTGGCATCCATATTTTCGAGTTGACCAGGAAATTTCCAAATTGGGCTAGAACGTAGAACGTACATTAATTTAGGTACAAAAAGGCAATGTTTTAGAATCGAAAAAGCTATGTGAGAATTTAGAGAGCCCAATTTGTCTGTATTAGCCGAAAATATTTTGAATTTTTGATCCAAATTGGGTTGAATGGCTTCGTCATAAAGAGGAGCACCAAGTAGGCAAAGTGATTGCTTGTTAACTATTTTAATATTGGGAGCAATTCTATTAAATAATTCAAAAGCCAGTAATTGTCGTTCTTGCGACAGTCTTTCCGTGAAAAATAATTCACATTTCGAGTAATTTAATTCTAAACCAATTTGACTAAATTTTTGCTTAACTTCGTTAAGATCTTTTAAGACATCAATCACGTCACCTCCAATAGTTCCATCATCAAGATACCATATGTTAAATTTAGATGTTAAATTTGAGATATGGCTATGTATCCCTAAGCTGAAAAGGGCTGGACCTAAAGGATCCCCCTGCTGAACGCCTACACTAGATTTAATACCGTTATTTCCAAAAAACAATTTGGTATCTGAGCTGTAACATTGCCAAACATATGGGTAAATTTCAGGAAGATGCGTTGAAACTTCGTTCAGCAAAGTTGCCCTATCCAAAGAATTGAAAGCATTTTTCACGTCTACTTTCAGCAGTACTTCAACCTCGACATTCTTTAAGAATGTACGAGCCGAATGTACTGCTGCCTCACAACCACCTTTACTACCAAACCCTACTTGAATAGGTTGAAACTTTTCCTTTAGGGTAGTGACAATGTGTCTACACGCTAATTTTGCCGCCAAACGGCGAAAAGTACAACCAACAGCGATGGGGCGGATCCCACCGTCCTTTTTATTAAAAGCACAAAGCCTTGCACCGTAAAGGAATGGTAAAAAGGATGAATTTACCTCGCCAGATAACATGAGATTACAAAGTCTGGTAATGTCACTCAATAGCGCTCTGCCGGCGTCCCCAGCAGTAACTGCCACAAGATCCTTTAGATGTTGTGGAGTTATGCCGTCCATGCCACCAGCAGAGCCACTAGAAAATGACATTATCGCAGCGTAAGTCTCCTCATCCTTTATCTGCAAAAACGAACGCTTAAGTGGTGGGTCTGGAAGCAAAGTGTTGGTATTTGGTGAAGGATGCTTTTCGTTTAAGGCTTCCAGAGTTACCTCATTGAAAGGAGCTAAAGTATCATTAGAGAACAATATGCGGGCGGCGTTTTTAAGATCCCCATCCATAACCTTGTTTTCCACAATTTTCTTCAAATTGTAATTTTGTGTCCGAAATGAATAATCAGGAATTGAAAAAACGCGATCATCCAAACTATTTTTTTTTAATTTTGCACATAACGACCCGCTTTCTGTTTTATTGACATAGAAATGTTTATAGGAAAAAAGAAAGAGATTTTGCCAAGCCGAAAGTGAATTTGATAATACATTTTGGATGCTCTGTGATAAGGATCTAGCTAATGATATCCTAGCTCCCCGCGGAATGCGTTTTACTAATGGAATATTTTGACTGTACTTACATAATAAGATTTCGAATGGAACCTGATTATCGCTGCTTGTTTGATCGCTTGTAAAATTTGGGCAAGTCAAAGATTGCGTTGGTGGTCCGTGACAGCGTGCGATATGAATATTCAGGCCTCTGCGGCCTTTAAACAGCCTGCCATCGTTACAGTGTGGGCATTCTAGGCAATCAACTTGAGAAGCACTGGGATTCATACTTCACAACACGTATTTAACAAAATGAAAAAATATTAAAACTATGCACAATAAAGTCTTTATGCGAGCGAAGCCCCGGCAGCGGCAGCGGCAGCGAGGAGGCCTGCAGAGCAGGCGGCCCGGCGACCGCACCGCCGCGCAGCGTAGCCCCGCTCTGAAACAAAAACAACTGTTAATATCACATTTCGAGATGAAAATAATACCACGGGGTATTTCGCGATAAAGAATCACTTTGATGCCAATTTTAATCCAAAAAACCGAGCCAAATATTATAAAAATGAAAATTTTGTTAAAAGCAAATTTTTCTCATTGACATCTCAGTGACATTCAATTAAAATTATTTTATTTTACACCCAAAAAATGATTGTACTCGACTAAAATGCTAAAGTGGTCTGTACGGCCTACCTATCAGTGCATTATTTTTGAAATGTCAATTTGCTTCTACTTTTTGTTTTTATTTTCTTTAAGAAATTGTAATGTAAAAATGTGAACTCTCAATAATGAAAATACAAACTATATATTATTATCCCTTTGAGCCATTTTCTCTGTAGGGAGAAATCCTCATGAACACCCGTTTGAATAGTGCCGGGCTTCTACCAGCTAAAAACCTCTCAGAATACAGCTATAGGTACCTGTGATTAACCCTACCACTAACTTTGCAGTCTTTGCTCATTATCTGACTTCCTTTTCATCCTTCTTCTTTATTTTCATTATACTTTCTACAAAAATCATTATTAGGTAATTTCTCGTTTGGTTCCATCATTAAGTTATTAAGTTTTTAGTTATTAAGTTTTCCAACAAGATTTCTTGTACTACCTCCTTTCTTTGAGCCTAATTACGACACGAACGCGGACAATGTCGCGATTGTCCGTTAGTGTAGAATACGTGAGAAATTTCACTATTACTCCTTATAAGGGTGGTCAATATCTCATGCAGATTAAAACATCTTTTGCTTAATTACCAAGTTGTTCATGGTAGTTTGACTAATTGGCTTTGATTAATCGACCATTTTTTTTTCTCTAATATTAGCTTATTAATCATAATTGTCTTTCAAGTTAGTGACATTGAATAAGAATGTATGTACCTATATATCTAGACAAATCCTTTTAATATTATAAATGTGAAAGTGTGTGTGTCTGTTTGTTTGTCTGTCTTTCACGGCAAAACGGAACGACGAATTGACGTGATTATTTAAGTGGAGATATTTGAAAGGATGGAGAGTGATATAAGCTACGTTTTATCTCTTTCTAACTCCCCACTTCCTAAAAGTAGGGGGTGAAAGTTTGTATAAAGCATTTGTAGGGTAGGTAGGAAAGAAGCGCACATTAGTCAATGCTTGAAAAGAAGCTTGACCGGGTTCACTAGTATTTAATAATTTGCAGCGTGATTACAAAATATTTGTTATAGTGACCTCACAATCATCACTTAACATAGTTAAAGATAACATCAAAGACGCTAAGGTTTATCATGAACATGACATAAGCGCAAGAGTCAAGGTGAATGCCAATGAGAAACAATATCGCATACGATATTTTAGGTCAAATAAATAATCCAATTATTGTCTTTACGCTAAGTGCATTTTGAAACAAATGAAAATTTTAATCACACGATTTTTACGATCTTAGAACCTAGACAATTTTCAAAAAGATTAACTTTTCGAAAATTGTCTAGGTTCTAACTTGTCTAGGTCGCAACTTTCGGAGACCAGATTAGTCGCTTTATGTTTTACTGTGCGCTTAACTCGTCATATCAATTTCTTTTTTACAATTCCTGGATTATGGAAGATGTTAGTTATTAATCTTATTATGAGTAGGTATAATATATGGTTCAAGTTCCAAACAGAAAAGTTCTATGTACGGCTCGATCGATTCGTATATTTTCGATTTCGTTGAATTTAATAATGATTTCAAAAAATTAAGTTAGAACAAACAGTTGACAAAATATAATTGGAATCGGTAATTTTACTACCATTAGGTAGTACGAAGTTCATCACTTAAAAATTAATTAGAATATATCAATGTAGTTGTAGTAGTAAGAAATTGTCGTATAGTAATAGAAGAAGAAGAGAAGAAGACGGGATAGAATTACCAGTGAGACAAGTCCCCAGTTTCTAACATTACTAAGAACGGCAATTAGGACTAATCTCTCTTAGCCCACAGACATAAGCCTAAAGAATACAATGATGATAGAAGAAGATGATACGTACACAGGAGACGCTTTTAAAGACTAGCACTGTCGCTCTACTTTTGGGCTTGGGCTCGACTCTGACAGAGCTTCTGTATTTGTCAAAATGTAAAACCCCCTGTCGATCCCATTAGGGAGCCAACACCAAATACACGACCAGAAAGTACGTATGATAAAGAATTAACAGAAACTATACAATAGTCATTAGTCAATCACAGTGTTGTGAGTTCAACTGTCGAACTACATTATCATAGAACTGGTTACCTTTTTTATAAAATGTAAAACAATATCCTGATTGATCAATTCGCTCAAGCCTTAAGCATACTGTAACGTTTGCCAGATATCAATAGCAAAAAAGTAGTGTGTTGACCTTGACAAAGATGCATACACGTTTGAAAATATCTTTGTTTTTATCTTGAGTTGTTAACAAAAAACCCTTTACCGACGATGAAGATGTAAATCCGTAAGAGATTCGCAATTGTAGGTATTTTTGTGCGAGTTAAATTATCTTAAACCTAACATCAGACAATTCTGCGAAGATCTACACGTGATAGTTAACATACTTGTACCTACATTTTATGAGTAACAAACAAAGTTCAAGTTCATGAACATGTATATAATTTATAACTCATATTCGTTTTAAAACCCCCACCAAACAATTATTTAGATGAAATGAGGAATTTTGTAAAAATATAGAGAGACACGAATATCTTAGCATTCCATGGAATCACCGTGTGAGTGCCGTATCCATCGTGTAGCACAGGAAAAAAATGAGCTGATCCCTGGCCTTGTCGCCGATGGGTGTAGGGTTAAGGACTTGACATGTAACTAACACCCCCTTCTCCTCTAGTCTTGTTCTCCCTGCCAAACTAAATTTGTATCCCCTTAGTTTTAATGTAAAAATCTAAACTGGTTTGGTTAGACAATTCACTACTTTTACACGCTTTATATTAGCTTTACTTGTAACTATGTATGTAAGAAAATCTTGGAATTTAAATTTGACCCACTTCCCGGTCTTCGTGTAGGATGAAATTTTGCACACGCTTTGAGTTCTGATGATAATGCATGACTAGCTAAGAATCGTCATTGCAAATCCAATATGGCGGCCTCCCAAAGATGGCAGACGGATGGTTATTTAAAATCCACCCCCATGATATGGATATCAAATGAAATGGTTTCCTGACAGAAATACGAAAAAATAGTCACGTGACTTAGTCCAATATTTGTAATTTTTAGTGCTATACTACTACTTTTTTACTTACTATTTAAAGATATTTATTCACCTTATCCTCAAAATCAACGTTGTATAAAAAAGACCAACCCCCACCGTCCCACTACGATTTCACAGACATACTCAAGGATAGACACACTTAATAAATACTGTAATCTTCTAAAACACTCATATTTCCATTCATGCATTTCTAAAAATATTTTTTTTATTATTGGCATGGAAAGGTTTTTGAATTAGTACTACAAATATGTGTGTGAGTGATTTTATTACCAGAAAAGCAATAAATATTTTATAAACTAATAAATTCTCTTCTTTAAATTTGGCGTCTTTAATTCTGAATCAGATAACAATTGTTATACAATTGTTTCGAATTTTAGTAACGCCGTGAATTTTATCTCAACTTGAACTTCGTAATCTTTCCATTGTCGTTAATAGTTGCTTCACCTTTCTTATGCACTTCACCATTGTCATCGGTTGAAATGTAGGACGACTGTGAGACGCTGTAAAACATCTCGTCGACATTTTGTTTGGCTGGTTCACCCGGTTCATTTGAATCTGTATCCTTGAAACCGGCAATGTTGTACTGATACGGATTAATCTGAAATATTAGACATCTGTAAATTTAGCTCTTATCAACTTTATTCTTTACTTCAGATATTTTTTAATTCAATGAAAAATGGTACTTATTCTTTTCCTCAAAACTTCAATCTACATGTACATAATATTGTGATGACCACTATACATGATTTCACAAAAAAATCATCGAAAAACCCCTACCTTAAAGTACTTATCGATGAAACTAATATACATTCTCACAAAAATTCAGAATAAAGACTGTATGACTAAACCTTAGATGAATTTTGTGTCATTCTTTAATAAAAATAAATAATAAAAGAAATAAAAATAGTTTATTTCAGTAACATTAATCTGTAACAAATAATAAAAGGCTAGAGTCTTCTTTTAAGAGTTGTAAACTCCTGTGACTGTTACCAGTGTTACCAGTGTACCAGTGTAGTGTGACCAGAACACTTTTTTTATTTAATACATAATGTATGATAAATAAGCAGCTAATTTAAAGATGGTGCTGTGAAAATTTGTGAGTACTATAATAACCAACAGTCTACTTCAAATAATGAACACAAGTTATATGATATCGTATATTACATAAAAACCTTTAAATTGAAAAACTGTCTTACCACAATATCTGGTGAGATTGGCGGAGGTGTGAGATAATAATATGGATGAAAACCATAATTCCTTGAAAAAAAAAATGTTATAAAGTTCAGGTATTAACAATTAAAATAAATAAAAAACTATACAAATACAATCTTTAACCACATACACATTATTATCTAACTTAGGAGAATATATTTTTATATATATTCAAAAATAGATGTAGATATAAAAAAATTTAATAAATTTATATAGATATAAACATGCAGATATAAAAAAATATAAACAATATTCAACAAAGATTGCAATCATATTATTAAGCGTTAATTAAAATTTATCATTCTAAAATGTGTTCATAAATACGAGTACTTAACTTAAATCTAAATCTAACTAAAAGTAAAAGGTCGAATTATTTATTGTATATTAAAATAGTAACACCTAACCATAAAACTATGTTTATAATAATAGTGGGCACGATAAGTACATACCAATCATATATGTTTGCTGAAATAAAAAAAAACAAAAATAATTTATTTAATATTTTAATAAATTAAATTAGCTGAATATATATTGAAATATGTAAATATTAATTATTTAATAGCAAATGTCTCACCATAAGATAAAGATATATGCAAGAATACGGCACTGATCAAAAACAAAGCCCTCATGTTTATTACGTAATTTGTTCTGTGAACAAATATTCTTATGTATTTCTATATATACCAACATTAGTTATCTTGCTTCGAAAATTCATTTCCCGATTTTTCACGGTAAACTACCCTTAATATCAGAAGCAGCAAGGGTCAAATTGCTGTAATGCATATTAAGTTTCTCTAATATAGTTGGTTATCAAGCTCACGGAAAAAACTAACATTGATTCCACGAAAATTTTAATTCGATTTGACATTAATTCTTAATTATTCTTAACATCATCGTTAAATTACCTGTTGACTTTACAAGTCAACAGGTCAACAAGTCAACAGTATTACCTACAGGTAATACTTATATTCTAGGGCAACCGAGCCTCACTTGAAAAAATATTGTATTTGGTATTTTTATTAGAGCGATAAACTTAGGGTAAAAGACTTTGTTACGCTATCTCGTAGAGTTTTGAAGTACTGAATTATCCCTCAAAGTACCTCAACTGGAATTTGGCTGAGTCACTGACAAAACACTGTATTATCCAAATCTTGGGTCCCAATTTTGGGTCACTTAAATATTTTTGTGATACAGCTGACAGAAGTCATCTTGCGCTTAACTGCAATCATGTTTGATGAAAAGCAAAATGAAAATCTAAGTAAGAGCGCGTGTTTAGAAAATGCTTATTGCCTTGAAGATTTAAGTTGTAGGTAGGCTTAGGTTGGTTTGAATTGATTGATTTATTGTGAGTTAGATGAATGAATATATCAACAGATAAAAACAATGATAGCTGTAATGGATTGTTCGGAACTCCCCACCGAACGAATGAGGTATCACCTATAGTGCAAAAACCTACTACCTTTGTTGTCTTTGATTTTCCAAACCTTAATTACATATAATTAATGAGCATCGTGAGCCACGATCTGACGAAGCTTCACGATGACCTAACCGGATCATCAATCTATGATTTGCGTATTAGTAAACAATAAATAAATTTTATCATCCTTAAACTATTTTAGTTATTTCTTGTATGCATATGGACCATAGTACGAGAGTGTAGAGATCTGGCATAAGAAATATACACCCTTATCTGTAGAGCCGTGATAGCCCAGTGGATATTACCTCTGCCTTCGATTCTAAGGGCGTAGTTTGAATCCAGTCCGGGGCATGAATCTCCAGCTTTTTAGTTATGTGCATTTTAAGAAATTACATATAATGTGTCTCAAACGGTGAAGGAAAACATCGTGAGGAAACCTGCATGACAATTTTCTCAATTCTCTAAATGTGTGAAATCTACAATTCCGCATTGGGCCAGCGTAGTGGACTATTGGCCTAACCCCTGCCATTCTGAGAAGAGACTCGTGCTCAATAGTGAGCCGAATATGGGTTGCTAATGAATGATAAATCTGTTATTTATTTGGGATACAAAATAAATGATAGCAAATATTCACATTGACATAATATGTCAATATATTATGAGGTATTGAATACATTGCTAGATCAAATAGTGTAGGCGCAACTTTACTATGAAGATATCGCTGTCTACCTTGTTTTAAATTGAAAGCATTTCATATCCAGCCGGCTTGGTTTTCAAACACTCAAGTTTGTCAATTTACGGTGTCAATTTAAAACTAGTTCAAAAGGCAGATTAGTGACCGGAAAGTCTCTTAGTTCAGCACTTTTCGAAGGTAATGTTTCTAGCATTTCTATCGGCAACAGGAATAGCTGTGAATTGCAAGAAGGGCTGTATAAATAAAATAGTTAACAGTTTGACCTCTGGTTGATGGAAACTGACGTAGATACCCTAGAAGATAGTCGGTCTGTAAAAGTCATTCGTTTTCCATTTAATACTCAGGTGGGCTATTATTTGTTTTGTTAATAAAATGAACTAATAAGTAAAAAAATCTGGTTACCATCTAGTATGAAAGTACTGGTTGAAACAAATCAAACGAGCCCAAACTCGATGGAGTTGCGTCGTCTAATTACGGAGTTCCTATGGCCACCTTCCAGTTCCATCATCAGACATTGGTCACCATCTAGTATCAAAGTACTCGTCAAGACGAATTAAACGAACCCAATTTTGAAAGGGTCGTTTAATTTCATTGTCATCTGATTTATACATGCATGCAAAATTTCAGCTCAATCGGAAACCGGGAAGTGGACGAAGACACGTAAACCAAAAAAAACTTGTAAAATAAAACTAATTATTATCTTATAACGTTTTATTAGTAATGCAACAAATATCAACAGTTATTACTAACACTACACAGTAGGTATATAATTTACGTATTATCTCAAAAATAAAATAATTTAAACATTACACATTTTGTTATTTGAACTAGGCACTAGGACATTTCTTATTTATCTAAATCTACAATAGGTTTTTACTATAGCACTGATTTTTTAATATAGCACAGAATTTATCATATTGCATATCATATTCACCACAGAAGAAAACAATAATGTAATGTAGATTTTAATAATAATACGAATTTACAGCATAATTCAACATTGTTGTGAATGGGAACTAACTAAATGTTTATCACCTGTAATAAAACTCTGAAAGCTGTATAATCAAAGAACGACGGACTGCAAAATCTCACTGACCCCATTATATTGCATGTGATTTGTAATGTAATATAAATTCGTGTGAATGCAATTTAAATAACACTTTTATAATATAAATTCTACCAATAAACATTGTTTAGCGGTTGTTTAATCATTCCTTTACAATTTGAAAATACGCTTGTAAAGTCTGTTGATTAGCCAATTACCGGTTAAGAAACCAGAATTTACCAATTAGAGTAACTCATCAGTTGCACATTTATAAAACAAACAACAGCTTTTATTTACTGTGTCTGCAATAAATAGAAAATCGAATGTTAGATGAAATTTTGTTCTATGTAAATGGATTATTTCTAAAAAAATAGTTTAGGTAAGACATAGGTAGATAATTGATATTTGATTAGATTTGATGTTTACTTAAATTCATTGATTAACTAACAGTCGTTTTAGTAAGTGTGCTAGCTCTTCAGGGAGAGTAAGTACTATTGCCATATCTCCGTCGGCAAACAGTATTAATTATTATTATAGTCAGAACCGTATGTTTTCAAATAAATGTAAAGGCACATGCGTGCCTTAATTTGAGCAGTGCATTGTAGACCGTAGATGAAATTGATATTCTTAAAGGCGATACAAGACGATAAAGTCCCATGACAGACATGTCAGTGAGTCGTTCGATCGGTCAAGACTCAAGACACTACAAATTGTTCCGACCAAATTACCAAAGAATATATATAATAATACTCCAAGGAGAAAAAGTGAAACTACATACGAAAACGTTGAACATAGCAGCGACAATATTTCCGCAAACGAAATATTTTTGAATTAAAGTCAGCGGCAATATTAAATGGAGATTTTGATTTAATTTTTTTTCATACAGATTTATTATAACATTTACTTTTAATTAACCATTTAAGAAAAAATAAGACAAAAATGTTTTTCACCATGCCATGGTTATACACCACTTGGCCTAATGGCTATGTATGTAGAACTTAGGTGAAATTTATGTACACTTGCTTATATTTTCCTATATCCGCAACCAACACATGCATATCTCCTATGTCCAAAAATCTTAGTACTGAAGTTTCGGCCCCTTTGGAGACCGAGTGGTCATGATTGATATTTTTAGTTTTAAAAAACCGCTATACAACGTTTATGATTGAAGCCATTGATCAGTAGATTTCCTAAGGTTTAAAGACGCGTGATGTAAGTACTCCATCATTGTTTTCTAACTCTATTCCCTTGCTGTTCTGTGTCACTTTTCCGTCGACATTCTGCCACTGTTTGAAGGCGGCGACAGAGTGCCCATAGACGTGAGTCCCATCGCTGGGCTTGAGGGACTGCACGCTCCCTGTTAACTGTTCCTGGAATGAAAAATCATCATTATCGTTAGACCAAAGACCTTAGCGAAAGACATTAGACTAAAGTTTCAGTTGTGCTTTTTAAGAAAGTTCATATGTGCTTTTTAAGAAATCAAATATAACGTGTCTTATAACGGTGAAGGAAAGACATCGTGAAAAAACCTGCATAGACGACAATTTTCCTAATTCTCTTCAAAAAATTCAAAATTCATTTATTTCAATTATTCCTTTTTTACAAGTACTTTTACACAAAAAATTCAAAATTCATTTATTTCAATTATTCTTAGTTTACAAGCACTTTTGAAAGGTCATGAACATGTCATAATTTATTTTAATCTAATGGTGGTAATAATAGTCGAAAACTTAAAATTAAATTTACGAGAGTTCCAAAGGAACTTCCTTTCCTTCGTATGTGATGTCTGTCAATCCGCATTGGGCCAGCGTAGTGGACTATTGGCCTAACCCCTCTCATTCTGAGAGGAGACTCGAGCTCAGCAGTGAGCCGAATATGGGCTGATAATAATGATTTTTAAGCACGTCAAAATCCTGTAGGTCTATTCTGTATCGATGTTTTAACAACTCGACAATGAGTTTTGAATTCGACTCTATCTCACTCTATAACATTTGAAAGAGGGAGATAGAGACAAACTCGGAAGTCGAGATACATTGGCAAATTATAAAAACTTTGTTACAGCATAACGCTACTGACTAAGCTGGATAATCTCGGAGAAAATTCATTAATAATAATTCAATGTTAATATTATTATTTATTATTTATTTATAATAACATATTAGTCACACACAAAAGTAAAAAGAAAAACAGTGGACAAGGAAACACTTATCTCTGAGATCTCTGCCAATGACCCTTGGTACTGGGAGAGGTTGTAAACAAAAGTAATGGATAGATACAACAAAAAAAGTGGGGAAACATATTATCTTCTATGCCGCAAATATTTTATTTTATTACGGCCAGTTTCTTCATCGCAAGTAACAGTCAAAGTAACGTCATAAATCAAAAGTCTTATTCACTGAAAAATAAAGTCTTCTTTACTACTTACTACTTTTACTGTTACTTTAGCTTTAACATGTAGAAACTGGCTGTTAGTGTAGAATATTGAATTTGTTAACTTGCGTATTACATACCCAGCCATTGTTCAAGGACGGCAAGCTGAGCCTGAAAAATTAAAAAAAAATCTAATAAATAACTATAATTTTTTAAGTGATAACTTCGGGAGAGTAAGCCGCTTGGTAACATATCGCGTTTTAATTGAAGTTGGCAAGTTTGACACTTGCATTTGACAGAAACTTGCAAACTTCAGACAGATTTTACGACCACAGACTATCACCACCAATTTAAAAGTTTATATATTGCTGCTGTCAAAATGTTCTTTTTTTTTTTTTTTTTTTTTTTTTTTTATTGATAAGATATAACAATTATTTTACATATCGATACTCTCGCCAAACTGTACAGGCAGTTTGTTGGCGAGTTGACGCTCATTATTCTAGTTATTTTTTAAAAGTAATTGCTAAATCTAATTTTAATAAGATAATTAAAACTAAGGTAACCTAGGAATTTAATATTATAAAATGAAATAATACAAAAAAAAAAAAAATACAAAAGGTGCAAAACAATTTCTATTAAGTAAATCCGTCAGTGATGGGGTCCCCAAGGAAAACTTTCTTTAATTTCTTCTTGAGGACTCCTTCACTGATCTCCCTTTCTTTTTTGAGCCACTCAATTTTATTATATATTTTAGGTACCATGTAGCCGGTAGTTCTTTCACCATAGTAATTATTGGCTTTTGGCATGATATATTTTTTTTTTCTGTTATTTCTTAGAGATTTTAAGAACTGTATAGGTTTTTTATACTTATATGTGTAGTAATTTTCTTTAGAAACTAGATATTCAATTTTAACGTCTATTGGTAAAATCTTAAATTCTTTAAACAAATATTTATAATTTCCATCTATTTTTTGGCTACATTTTTTCTTTACTTTTTTTAATAATCTAATTTGTATTTTTTTAATTTCTTTTATATAAGTAGTGAAAGTTCTACCGTATACACTAAGCCCATAACTCATCACTGAGTCTGCTAGTGCATAATAAACCACAAGCATAGTGCGCTTACTCAATACTCTTTTAAGATGATAAAACATCCCCAACACAGATCGGAGTTTATTGCACACAACTCCTATGTGGGTCTTCCAATTAAAGTGGCGATCAATATGTAACCCTAGATATTTGTATTTATCGACATACTCCAGTTGTTGACACGTACATAAGCTATGATTGTTGTGCAAGCACTCGTATGTGTGACCAATGATTCCTATGTCTGCGTAATTTACAGTTTTAGCTGTTTTGTTATGTGGCGAAAATATATGCATGCACTTGGTTTTTTCCATGTTAATAATGATACCGTTGTCGTGCGCCCATTTTATTATATTCTGAAAGTCTAATTGAATATTATTACGTACTACACTTATATCTTTTGAAGCGCACAACACACACATATCATCGGCATACATATATACTTGACACTGCTTGACTACATTAACCACACTATTAACTAGCATTAAGTATCCCAAGGGGCCGTATATCGAGCCCGTCGGTACACCTAAGGTCACGTCACACTCATCACCCACGGTACTATCGATAGCGGTGCGTATAGTTCTGTCAGTCAAGTAATTACGGAACCATTCATTTGTTGGCCCCATAATTCCACACTCTTGCATGGCTAAAAGTAAGACACTCTTATCCAGCGTATCAAACGCCTTTTTATAATCTATGAAAAGAGCCACTATTTGTTTTCCATCATTCAAACTGTCATTAATATAATCAGAGAATTGAGTGAGAGCCGTTACAGTACTTCTGCCCTTTCTAAACCCATGTTGAGCGTCAGTTAAAATATCGTACTTTTCTAGAAAATTTGAGACCTGGCCTACTACAACTTTTTCAGCAATTTTATTAATAACAGACAGAATAGCTATCGGTCTATAATTAGTGTACTCCAAGTGACTACCATTTTTATAAATAGGACGTATGATTGCTTTTTTTAATGTGTCTGGGTATAATCCTTTTGTTATACACATATTAACAAAATTCGCTAATATTGGACTTAATTGTTTTTTAACAAATTTTATATCCTGTACCCTAATTTTATCAAAACCAGGGGCTTTTTCACTACTTAATTTATTTATTATTTTTTCAATTTCATCGGCTTTAACCTTTGTGTATCTGAATGAAACATCCGTAGTCTTAACATAAGATTTTCTATCTAAAAATTTTATATTGCAGTTGTGTTTAAGGTTTTTAATTTCTTGAGTAAAAGTTTTAGTAAAATTGTTACAAATACTATAAATATCAGTTATTTTGCCCAAATATCTCATAATAACACTATCTAGCTTAGGTTTAATTCTTCCTAACCAGCTGTTAACTGTTAACCAGATCTTTCTGTAATCACCACTGCACTTATTAATTTCCTGTCTTCTATATTTATTTTTAGCAATATTGATAAGCTTATTTACTCTATTTCTAAATCTAGTATACTCTAAGCGTTTACTAACATTGTCAGGCGATGCTTTCCACGAGCGAAACAAGCTGTCCCTCCTTGATATCATGTAATATAACTTTTTATCTACCCATGGCTGTGTAATCCTCGCAATTCTTACAGGTTTTAATATCAAGCTACTACTGTATATGTCACTAAAGGTTGCATACAGTTTATTAAACAATAACAAAGGACACAATATTAATATGAATTGACCCCAATCACATTTTTCTAACTTTTCTTGAACTAAACTATCACATAACACAAGTTTTTTATTTTCTTCACACCTCTGATAGGATAGAATTCTTTAAATCGATTAAATTAAAGCAATTAGTTTCAGTTACCAATTTTGTCGAGCATCCAGCGTTTTTTTTAAAGAGTGCACACTTATAAGCAAGTTCTTAAAACTTTTCCTTTTCAGAAGTTCAAAGATATAATTATTTAAAAATAATTGAGTTTTTTATTATTTTTTTTTAACTAGCGGACGCCCGCGACTTTATCCGCGTGAAAGTCGACCTCTATTTCACCCCCTTCTATTTATAAGTTCGAATGTTTTATAATGTAATAGGTAGAATTTTTGAAAATTTTATCACATTATTATTTTTTTGGTAGTCTAGAAATGTAACTTAAAAATGAGAGACTTTCCTTACAAACTTTCAACTCCTATTTCACCCCTTGTAATTTTATTTCTTGCGACAAAAAGTATCCTTATAACCTTCGTATTATGGTCTCAAATCATGCCAACTTTCATGTGAATTCATTTAGTACTTTCTGCGTGATGCCCGGTCAACATAAACACGGACAAACATACAGATAAAAAAAAATTAGCTTCAGTCTCAATTACAAAATGCCCTCCAACTAAAATTAAAAGGGGTAGGGTAGGGGTAAAGTAGGGGTAGTACGGGTAGGGTATGGGTTGGGGTAGGGAAGAAGCGCACATATGTAAATGCGAAGCTTGACCAGTCCGCTAGTTACGAATAAATAAAAAAAAATTATACTTACGAGTACAATTTGTTAAACTGCAGCCAATTGTCGCCCTTAGCAGCCTCTGCTATTTCGGCTGGAAAAACCGGCGAGCCTGAAAATAATAAAAATTTTATGATTACCTATACAATTAATACATGTCGCCTGTCAGTTAGACACAGATAATACAATGAATTTTTAGTTAAAGGTATACGAATTATTGCCCACCACAAGTAATTTAATTGATTGAAAGTTGACCTCTTGAGTTTTCGTTAATTTATGGCCGATTTTCAGCTGCGTATCGTTTGTATAACTTGGACCCGAGTTTGTATAGAATATAATATGCATATGTATATGGAATATATAAAAATGAAGCGTTGGTAACGTAACTCAACAACGCCTGGACCAATTTGGCCAATTATTTTTTTAAAATGTTCGTTGAAGTTCTAGGTTGGTTTTTACGGCGAGAAAAATTCGAACAGTTGCCGGAAAAACCATGAAAATAGCCCTTTTCTATTTCCCATATGTTTTCTAACTTAAACGTAGTCAATTTGAGCTTTATTGTCTACTATATAAAAATAAGTCGGGTTTTCCTTCCTGACGCTAGGGGTAGCGTAGGGGTAGGTTAGGGGTAGTTGAAAGTTTACATCGAGTTTCACGCGGACGAAGTCGCGGGCGTCCGCTAGTTACTGTATAAAGTTCATAATAATAATAATTAGAAAACGGCGTAGGGGTAGGGTAGGGGTGGGGTTGTTTAGGGTAGGGGTAGCGTAGGGGTAAGTTTACATCGAGTTTCACGCGGACGAAGTCACGGGCGTCCGCTAGTATGGGATATAATAAAACTGGAACGTACGTCGCGGCGGTCGCTATTTTGCTAAACATCATATTAAAACAGCGACAGTCTCACCGTGTCAGATAGACTCCGCGCCACAAAAGAAGTCTCGCGGCGAAAACCTGACAATAAGACAGCCATTACCAAATGACAATAAGCGCCATTGAGACATTAGCGCCGCGTCCAAAGTGTATGTAATCCTATCCGCGTCTGCGGGACTTGTTTCGTGGCGTGAAGTATAAGTTTGTGGCACTATAAAAACAATCAAATCTTTCTTCATATTATATACTCCAACTTTTCAGTTATATGCACCTTAAGAAATTAAATATCACTTGTCTCAAACGGTGAAGGAAAAAGATTGTGAGGAAACCTGCATACCTGTGAATGTGTGGGTGTTTCGGAACAATGACAATATTCGCCACAATGTTGGCTAACATGAAGAATGTATTGGCCAACGGATTGGCCAACTTGAAGAGGGGGAACATCACCTTATGTTAAACAGATTCTAAATGAAAATATTTGACAATGCAATTAGCGTTTCCAAATATAGACATGTAATTGATGTCATTGTTATCTTTGAACAACTAATATGTACTTAACTATAAAGTTAGTTTTTTAATGTTTGGTAGGTATACGATAGGAACTTCATCCTCAACAGCCTATATATTTTTTTTTATTCCTTACAAGTTAGCCCTTGACTACCATCTCACCTGATGGTAAGTTATGATGCAGTCTAAGATGGAAGCGGGCTAACTTGTTAGGAGGAGGATGAAAATCCACACCCCTTTTGGTTTCTACACGGCATCGTACAGGAACGCTTGGCGGTACGCCTTTGCCGGTAGGGTGGTAACTAGCTACGGCCGAAGCCTCCCACCAGCCAGACCTGGACAAATTAAGAAAATCTCAATCTGCCCAGCCGGGGATCGAACCCTCCGTCTTGTAAATCCACCGCGCATACCACTGGCCTTTCCGAGAGCCACCACACACGATCCTCCGCCTTCCTCATCCAGCCACTTCCCACTACCTTCTTGATGTCGTCGGACCATCTAGCTGGAAGGCGTCTTACACTGCGTTTGCTGGTACGCGGTCTCCACTCCAGAACACGTCTGCCCCAGCGGCTATCTGTTCTACGATATGGCCCGCCCACTGCCAATTCAGTTTGCTAATCCTTTGGGCTTACGATAACGGTAAATAATAATATGTATGCTCCCGACCGATTTGTTCTTTCTTTTGTCGGCTACGACGGCCAATCTCATGTTGATATTAACCATGTACTCAGACGATATTATAGTGCACAAGTGTGTGCGCAAGCATAGTTCGAAGAGCCGATGGACGTTGGGGTCCCAAGGTGCTGGAATGGCGATCCCGCACCGGAAAGCGCAGTGTTGGTCGACCCCCCCACTAGGTGGACCGAAGACATCAAGCGGGTTGCAGGGAGCCGCTGGATGCTGGCGGCTCGAGACCGTTTTCTTTGGAAGTCCATGCAAGAGGCCTATGTCCAGCAGTGGACGTCCATCGGTTGACAATGATGATGAATGATGATGTGTGCGCAAGCACAGGTGCACTCTCTATTCACTCTCATATTCCGATTCTCATATTCACACTCTCATAGACCGACACGACCTGTAAAGGTCAGGGGCAGGACCGACGGCTCTCTGTGCTCTCCGATGCATTTTGATTCCGACTATGAATTCAATATTCTTATATTTTTATAGAACCCTACAAATAACTTCTCCTAAACCTTCAAATTAACCATAAAACAATCATGAAATAATAATACATAATATAAAAATAATAAAAGAAATCGTCAAAGTAGGTGTGGATTAACATGGCACCTGGCTCGGATGATGTTTGTACTCTGTTTCTTTGATTGAGTTTGGTAGCCAGGTGTCAAATTAATGCGCACGAGTTATAACTAATCGTAGATTTATTTCCTGAGGTCAACGGTGAGTACTAGTTTGCCATGACATATTCACTTTTGATAAACTTACAATTTAGAATTGACGCCTTTGAAATTTTTGTTTGATTTCTAAAATATAAGTATTTGATTTTTACCCATAATCTACATATGTACTACATGTATACTAATATTATAAAGCTGAAGAGTTTGTTTGATTGTTTGATTGAACGCGCTAATCTCAGGAACTAATGGTCCGATTTGAAAAATTCTTTCTGTGTTAGATAGCCCATTTATCAAGGAAGGCTATAGGCTATATATTATCCCCGTATTCCTACGGGAAACCACGCGGCGTCAGCTATTATCTATACAAATGTTGAAACATTTATATACATATAATCTATAGTTTATTTAATATCTCGGTTTTGATTGAATTCTTAGTAATGATCCAGCATCCAGCGGCTCCCTGCAACCCGTTTGATGTCCTTTTTCCACCTAGTGGGGGGTCTATCTGTATTTTTATAATACAAGAAACTATTTACTAAGCTAAAATAACGTTGTTCTGCAGTTTATTTCTTTTATAAAGACATACTACGCTTAAAAACGGAGGTTGCAAAATACTTTACGACGTGTCAAAAATATGTACATTTAAAATCAATTGAGTTGTTAAACATCATGTAAAACACACTTTTATATTATTATGATGATACTTAATAAGACGATGTTATATGTTAATAAATATTTCGAATCCAGTTGATCTTGATGGTGACGACATATCGATCATGGGATCAATTTAAATTCAAAATGACAACGCGCACTATAAAACACACCTATCTAGTTTTGTATCCTAGTGATATGCTCATTTATTATTATAAATGAATCGCATTAGCACTGTCAAACAAATATTTTAGAAATATGAGACTTATTTACCCAAATATATATAAATATAATTTAGGCTTAAGGTGGTACCTTGCTTATCTTAATACTTTTAATAAATCTCTAGAGACGTCAATTCTGTGCATGAAATATATTTCAAAAATAACTAACAGCGGGTGATTAGTGATTTTGACTGATGCCAAAAATGGTATCAGTAAAATTTTTGGATGTCTGTATGTTCGTTATTGAAACAAAAACTACTCTACGGATTTAAACGAAACTTGGTACAATTATTCTTCATACTTCTGGGCAGGTTATAGTATACTTTCCATGCCGCTATGATTAATAGAAGCAGAGCAGTGAAGGGAAAGGTTGGGAAAACTGGAGAAGTTACTCTATCTTCACGGCGATACTACTATAGGGGCTGGATTAAAGAGGTCTAAGGGCGGACGAAGTCGCGGGCGTCCGCTAGTACTAAATATACTTGAGTAATATTTAAGAAACCTACTTTTCATCCCGGAAAAATCCATGGTTCCCGAGTGATTTGTGATAAACTAAATTTCACGTGGACGAAGTCGCAGGCGTCCGGTAGTCAGAAATACTTAGAGCGTAGCATTTCCTTACCGCAGCTTTAATTACTACTAATTATGAATGACAGGGGTAAAATAATAAACGTTTATCACATTGTCAAAGTTTCTAAATTCATTTCAAACACGTATTTGTAACATACGTCTATGAAAAGAATTGCAAATGACTTTATTATATAAATTGGCGTAAAATTAAATGACCATAACATACCTTCAACTAGAAGTGCTGACGCGAGAATGACAAACAGAAACTTAAACATTTTTAATACTGAGTTAAAAAATATGATTAAAAATTAAACACTGGTTCCTCGATCAACCAAAAATACAGAATAAAACGTCACACCCAGACACACAGCTTATATCCGATGGAATAATGATTTTAACGACACACACGTCTTGTAGCACAATGGGCTTTTAGAATTTGATTCTTTTGTGAAAATAAATAAAACCAGCCAAGTGAGTGTCGGGCTAACAGAGAAATGGTTCCGTACTAATGGTTTGTAATTGTTGTGTGTTTTTTTTTACAAGTTTTCCTGTTGTAGGCAATGATTTTCTACTTATGTTGATAGTTACTTGTTATTATGACTTCTACAATAAAAAAAGTACAGAAAGCCCATCCAATATCTTTGATATTAGTAAACTTTCTTTGATATCAGTAACTATATCTTTGATATCTTTGATATTAGTAACTATAGTACATTAATATTAATAAACTAACGGACGCCCGCGACTTCATTCTCTTGAAATTCAGTTTTTCAGTCACGGTGGATCCATGATACGGGATAAAAAGTACATTTTTTTATAATATGACCAATATTCCCATTCCCCGCCAACTAGTCCAGAAAGACTGTGCTAGGAGTGGGTGAGTTTTGAATTCACAAAGAGATTCAGAAATTTGATAAAATAAATCAAGCGCCTGCATAAAATTTTAGCACAATTCACCACAAGGTATCAATTGATAATAATAAATGAATAACAGTCGTAAATTATCGCTTATTTCACCAATTTCAATATCGTAATGTATCTCTTTACGCACATGTGCCGTAATGTAAAGTAAAATGCCGTAATGTAATTTATAACCTTTAACATCCGTCTAAAAACGAACGGTACTTTTGAAATCTTGGCAAAGAGTTTTTATGTCAGAAAAGTGCTCAACATAATAAAATTCAACGAACACGGACAAATCTAGGTACCTAATAAAGAAAATTACATACATACATAGAAACATACATACATACAAGATATGCGTGAAAAAATAGTGTAACTTATTTTTTCATTTTTTTTCAGTCTTGGGCATGCACCTCCAACTTTTCAGTTATGTGCATTTTAAGAAATTAAATGTCACGTGTCACAAATGGTAAAAGAAAAATATCACGAGGAAACCTACATGCCTGAGAATTTTCTTTTTTCTCTATGGTGTGTGAAGTCTGCCAATCCGCATTCGCCGACGTGGTGGACTATTGGTCTAACCCCTCTCAAACTGGGAGGATACTTATGCTCAGCAGTGAGCCGAATATGGGTTGATAATGATGCTTTTTCTGAAAGACCTCGATCAGGAGAAGACTTTCGTTAATAATGCTTTTGATCAAATTTCAAGTTGTTAAATAAGTTTCGTCTGTAAATATTCTAATTCACGTAGTTTTCCAAAATGATTTTTTTATTTAAAAAGTTTTGTTTGTGATTTTTTTCAACGTCGTCGGTAGGTAGTTGTTATTCTGACTTAAATAACTGTTTAAATTAAATAGGTATATTGGAAATTTGTCACGCCCATAGAAAATATAAGGCTTTTATGTTTTATGGTCACGCCGGTGTCAAAATTAGGTATGGTAGATCCTCTTACGTATTTTGAAGGTAGATAACAACAACCTAATGTATTATTAACTAGTAGAAAAACAATATCGTACCTACATTGTTTGAATTTCATGAATTTCGTATGAATATTGTATGTTGTCTATCACTCTTGAATAATTAGCAGATCCGGCTTGTAGATATATTTTCAATGATAATAATTTAACAATATTGTCTTCATAAATATGTTTTCATTATTTTGTTACACATTTTAACTAACTCAGTAAAGATTTTGTATTATTAGATATGTCACTAGCGCGTCAAAACTAAAATGGTAGCTAAAAAGGTGGTAGTTTTAATTTCACTTAGTCGCATAGTAAACAACGATACTTATTTAAACAAATTATTTCATAGCCCAGGGACTCGAACCCAGGACCTCGTTATTAAGCCACACAAGCTAACCACTGGACCAACGAGACAGCTTTTCACATGAATTTATTTCCATTTCTATCTTAAATATTTTTTTGTTCAAACACCATTTTAACCGACTTTCGACAAGTATTATAACAAGTATATAATAAAAAAATCGACAGATATATAATTCAAAAATCAGTGCAGATTAGTCATACCATGAAAAATTACTTAAGCGTTGATTTTACACTTAGTAATTATTTTTGAATAGTTTACTTAGTAATATTTTTTTCTACTGCAAAGACAGTTTTTTTCCAAAAAAACGGGACTTATTATTTTTTTAAGTTAACGGCCACATTGAAAAGAAATGCACTAGGCAAACTTGTTCATCTAGCTTAAAAACATGTCCATTTCATAAGGATTCCAAAGATGTAAGACCCCTAATTTACTCCTTTCAGAACGAAAATAGCAATTGTAACGAAGTGTTTGAAAATAATGTAATAACCCTCAAAGTTCTAAATTTTGATATTTTATCTTATTTTTCAAAAGATTGCGACAAACTAAGTGGCTGGCCATAGGGGCCATTATTAATATAATATAAACAATTGGTTTTCCATGTCCTAAATTCCCCATAACCAATTTTGTCATCAAACAAAGGTAAGACCACTCTCGATTAAGTCGTCAATATTATCTCTCAGTGCCCACTCGAGTATATTTGCAGATATCTAGTTATTCTTCCCCACTTTCATCCCCCACAACTTTCAAACAACCCAAACCGATTTTCATAAAATATGACCTAAGACCACTGGCACATAAGTCGCTTTTAATGCAAAAAAAAAACTAAATTGAAATTGATTCATCCGTTTAGGAGCTATGGTGCCCCTCTTTTTGCGTCGAGGGTTAAATAAAAAAGATCTTGATCCATTAGGAATGGAGCATTGGAAAAATAAAAATAAATCTTATTAAACCTAGTAAAAAAAGCTGAAAAGGAAAAAGTATCTTATTTCGACCTTGCTCACGAGATTACCGCCATGTTTCCACATGGGTTGGGTCAACTATTATTGTTCCGATAGTTGTTGGTCAATGTCAGTCAATGGTCTAGTGTTGGTCTAGCAAAAAGCTTCGACCAACACTTTAAGAAGCTTTCGTTAAACTGCTGGATCAAGGGTCGGGTACAGAAGGCAGTGATTCTTGAGACGGCGCGTATTGTGAGGAGGTTCCTCACTCTGGAGCCCTGACCACCGGTTGCTTGGGCACTCAAATGTCTTGTAGCGGGAGGGTTGATTTTTTTTTATAGTTTTTTAATAGTGTGTTGTATTATATTTTGTTATGTATATTTTGTATTTTATCAACATTGTTAGAAATTAAAAAAAGGATAAATAAATAAATAAGAGAAAACATCTTATCAATACTTTTAATAAATAATGTTCTATGTTAATTAAATTTTATAATTTACATCTTTATATTAATAATGCTACAATAATGGTTGATCACACGTAGGCATATCTTCCCCAGTTATATGGAGTGTTATAGGGTATCCAATAAGGTACCTGAAATAAAAAAAAAAACAAATATTAGGAACATAACGAAGCATTCTTATCTTTATACATAAATTTCTGTATTTGTTTTGATTCTGTAAAAAAATATTGTTAACTGACATCAAACATTACCTCTCAGTCTCAAGTTAGTATGTTTTTTTATGTATGTACACCGATTATTATTCGAAGACGCCAGGAAAAATTATTTTTTGATTAAAAGGAATGCCCATGTGGTTCCATATTCATCATCTGGATCTGATGTTGGGATCCTGGAGAAATCCAAGGAAACTTTCAAAAATTATAAGGGTGACTAAACTATGTGCGCTGTAGCATGGTGCGGGTGACAGTTGCCTTCATAATACGTACTATTATCGTGCATCGCGACAAACTTTCAAGAGTAAAACGAACTGTCACCCGCACCATGATATAGCGCACGAATGTATGTTTGTATGTATGTTGTAAGTAAGTTTATTATTTTTTATTAAAAAAGATTTGTTACTTAAGCACGAATAGAAGCAAATAAAGAAAACATTGTTAGCTTGTTCAGAGAAAATCTTTAAACTATATTTTATCTCCGCATTCTCAGGAGGGGAACTAATTTGTATTAAAAAGTACGTTGATAAATTGGCATTGAAAATAATATTTTATTTGCTTTTAATTTTTGTTTGCTGCTAATGACGTCAAACAATTCTTGTTTAAAGAGGTGTTCGTTTTGACGTTGAATGCGTTTATGCATTTTAAATTTTTATTGTATATATATGTAAACAAAGGCCCAAACGTAGATATATTCTATTGAATTTAATACAATTTTAACTCTATAACCTAACACTGCTATAATGTTTGGTGGGCAAAAATATCCATAATGGGAACCATAAGTATTAAATGAACTCTGTCACTAATAATGTTCAAAATTCTTCAGTATTATGGGACATGGAGGTAATATTTAATCCAGAATAACTATACTCGACTTTAGAGCCAAAAATTCTTGATCTATTGAGTGGTGACACCAATGTGTTTCTTTTAGTGTTTGAAATCTTAAATAGTTGCAGAATATAAAATACAGACACCCCGCAGTTTTATCCGCGTGGTTTCTGTACCCGTGAGAATACAGGGATCAATTATAGCACATGACACTTACAAATAACTTGGCCTTTTAGTGGTTAAAGAATTTTCAAAATCGGTTCAGTAGATCCAGAGATAGCCCCCTACAACACCACAAACTTTACCTTTTCATAATACAAGCTAGTATAGAAGTATAAGAGTAGAGATGTAAGTTGAGATCAGGTTGTTCAAAACTTGTGATTTTGTTATTTTGTCTTTGGTCTTATTACAAAAACATTTGTAAATAATTTGTAAATAATAATTAATTAGTTGGAATTTCTCTGCGTGATCGAATCAGAAATGAGATCCGGAGACGATCCAAAGTTTAAAGCTATAGCCACAAGAGCCGATAGACGTTGGCGTCCCAAGGTGCTGGAATAGCGACTAAGCATCGGAAAGCGACAAGGTGGACCGAGGATATCAAGCGGGTTGCAAGGACCCACTGGATGCTGGCAGCTCGAGACCGTTGTATTTGGAAGTCTATAAAAGAGGGCTATTTCCAGTGGATTGGCTGGTAATGATGATGATGATGATGATGAAGATGATGATGGTGATGAACTAATTACTTAATTTAAATTTGGCTATTTCAAATAGAAAAGTATAATTTACTAACACTGCTTCCTGGCTCGTAGTATTGTCCGTAATCTTGTTCTGCTCTTTGTCTTAATAGCTGGTTTCTCTCCCACTCGTACCTCTGCTTTTCATCCCCATAATTTGCATTCACCCACTTGATCATATACCTTGGCCTTGGCAACTCTTCTGTTGGTCTTTGTCTTTGATTTAACCTTTCTATTTCGATTCTTCTTTGCCATTCCTCCCTATCATTTGATCCTTCATCGTCTTCTGAGTTGCTATAAAAAGTAGACAAATATTAATCGTTGCTTAGTTTTTCTAGGTTAGATTTGAGCAATCGTAAGTTGACGGCAGTGGCGTAGCGTGCCTTGGAGGAGCCCTGTATCAATATTAGTCGGGGAGCCTAATGAAGGTTAAAGATTTTTCACAAAAGAAACAAAAACGCTTGCTTAAAATAAATAATATGGTAGTGTCTTAACTTAAATAGCATGTTTACAATTTTTGGCCACACGCTTAAACCGGCAAAAAAAGAGATTGCTTTATTCGACTTTTGTCTTTTCTGAAGTGACGAGTGCTTGTGGATTACATTTTACTAATTTTTGCTTTCACAGATAAGGTGCAGAAAGCGCCGAATTAGCCAAAGGGTGGAAGGTAGCATTTGCTACAGGCCCCGCGTTCAGATGGGGGCCCTGCGCCCTAGGAAAAAAATATAAAGGTGGGCAATATGGACAAATATTTTGTTTTGCAAATTACATATGCATTCATGTGCGATTTTTGAAATGAAAGAGCTTCTTATGAGGATCATTTTAAAATGAATAGCTTTTGAGTTATTCAACGATATATACGAGTTCTGTTCTAGGCTTAAACTTAAGGTTTCTAGGTTCTAAACTTAAAAGGCCCCCTGTTTATTTGCTATTATAATTTGCTACTGGCCCCACGCTAGCTTAATCGGGGCGGCCCCTGCCCTATAGTTCGAGGATCCCATATCATAGATACGGCTGCTACGCCCCTGGTTATCGTAGAATCTTGGTTAGATTTAAACTCTCGTAAATTTCAAGTATAGATTAGGTATTCTTGATTTGTACGAAAATGAAAATAAAACTATTATTTTGTGTAACTTTGCAAACTTTACTTGTTTTTTCGCAGAGAATAGCAAAATAAATCCATAATTCATAAATTAAAATTAACAGCAAAGCCTTATCAGTTAAAATAGCTTAATTACAGTTCGTGCGCTGTAGCATGGTGCGGATGACAGTTGCCTGTATGACGTTCATAATACGTACTATAATCATGAATCGCGGCAAACTTTCAAGAGTGAAATGAACTGTCAGCAGCACCATGCTATAGCTCACGAACCGTAAATATTTTTTTATAAATTACAAACCTGTAATTGACAAGTGAATTTTCGTCATCGTTATCGACCTGGCGTCTCACTGCAAAAAAAAAATAAACAGGTTTAAATATTTTTTTTTAAATTAAAAAAAAACCACGAAATCTCGGAAAATACAAGTAAACACATACCATTTGCACAATAGACTACTGTCAATAATAGAAAGAACACGAAAGTTTTAATCATTGCGTCAATCGCAAATTATTTATCTCAAAAAATATAAATTAATGATTGTGCCTCAACTGATCACTTATGTCTGCAGCTGTAAAAGACTTTCCAGCTGATTTATATAGTACAGGTGTACGACCTTGGGATAAAAGCATTGTTATGTTGATGCCTCTTCACAAACATTTGGAGACAATGTACTTACAGCAAGAAAAGAAGTATAATTGCATTTTGTTACATTGTCATAGACTACGTACCTACGTAAGTAAAATAAACAATACAAGATAATTTGACTGCATTATAGTAGTCGGTTCTTGTATGATAATTTGTTTTGTTTTGTATTTTTCCAAAAATGACAGACTAGGCTCAAACTCAGGCCTCGTTGTTATCAACCCATATTCGGCACACTGTTGAGCTCGAGTCTCTTATCAGTATGAGAGGGGTTAGGCCAGTAGTCCACCACGCTGGCCCAATGCGGATTGACAGTCTTCACAGACGCAGAGAACTAAGAAAATTTTCTGGTATGCAGGTTTCCTCACGATGTTTTCCTTCACCGTTTGAGACTTGTGATATTTAATTTTCTTAAACACAACTGAAAACTTTACAAAAATATACATCATCGATTGTTATCCTAAAGTTATGAATGCCAAACAGGTGCGGAATCAACTACTACGAGTATTTTCCGCAAATTCTAGAAATTGTGTTGAAGAACAGCGGTAGGTATACTGCGACTAGTATTGTTTTGATACTTTTAGTAAGTACATACCTAATATTATTTAATTTTTAGAATCAATTTCTTTATAATCAATATTTCATATATTATATGAAACTGAGATTCCAAGTTCAATTAATGTCATCCGGTTCTGACATCCCTTCGGGGATATCATACAGTAGATAGGTAGATGTCATTTCTCAGTTGGTTTGATGTTCATTTGAATAGGTTGTTAATAACGATCAAATTACTGAATAGGCCAGCTGAGCTTGGGCCTAAAGACTCTAGTAGACCGCTAAAGAATAGACTGTTATGTATGAATGAAAGTAAGCCTAGGTCTTCATCATCATATTAGCCAAAGGACTTCCACTGCAGGACATAGGCCTTTTGTAAGAACTTCCAAACATTACGATCCTGAGCCGCCTGCATCCAGCGAATCCCTGCGGCTCATTTGGGGGTGGGGGGGGGCAATACTGTGCTTTCTAGTGCGGGGTCACCATTCCAGTACCTTGGGAAACCAACTTCTATCGACTCTTCGAACTATGTGCCCCGTCCAATGCTACTTCAGCTTCGCGAGTATTATATCGGTGACTTGCTGTTCTTCTTCGGATCTCCTCATTTTTGATTCGGTCACGCAGAGGCACTCCGTATATATAGCTCGTACGAAAGGTAATTCGAATTTAAACAAAGTCGTAGTAAAAAGTTATTGCGACTCAATAAAATACCTCCTCGACCTTTATTGCGAATACTAAATACCTAGTTGAAAGCAACTGTGCAAATGTTTTATTTGTTCTTTTACTTACAAGTCATTGCGTAGATACTGTAGTCTTATTGTAGTCTCTTGTGGCTTAAATTAAATAAGTAAAAGACGTGAGAAAATCTTTAAGTTAGTTGAAAAATAATTAAAGAAATAAAAGTACCCGACTTGCTGAAATGAAACCCATATTCGGCTCACTGCTGAGCTCGAGTCTCCTCTCAGAATGAAAGGGGTTAGGCCAATAGTCCACCACGCTGGTCCAATGCGGATTAGCAGACTTACTAGTGTTTATGTGCTTATTCATGGTTGGATCCATGTCCATCAACATAAATAAGCATCCATTACATGACAATTTACTTTGTTCAGTAATGTCTTCTCGGAAGCATCAGCAGACGATTGTAATTGTAATGTGTACAAATGAATATTAATAACTTAGTGGAAGTTTTCAGTGACGTCAATAAGTTTACAATACTGAAAAACACGTTAACTACATGAAATTAGTATTCTGGTAGGTATTTCGGCAGTTTCTGCTAATTGGTATTGTTTCAGGTAAACAACTTGAGCACAAATGAGCGCTTAGTTTAGAAAAATCTACACATTAACAGCATGGATTGAATGTTAGCGTCTATTTGTGTTTTGCGCTTGTTTACCAAAAATCCATACCCAGTGGAAACTAGACTAATGGGCATTCACTGTTTCTACGTAGGTGCGATTCCACTAAATAATCTCTATTTTTCGAAGCGATGTTTAGAGGCAGATATAGAGACTGCCGATATAAGTGAAATTTAGAACTATATCTGTAGTAAAATGTCTTTAACCAGGTACGAATATCTTAGCATTCCATGGATTCACCGTGCGGGTGCCGGGTCCATTGCGCGGTAGAGAGAAAAATTCCGAGCAGAGTCCTGAACTTGTGACTACAGGACGTAGGGTTAAGGAATTCCTTGACGATCGATCAACACTCCCCGTTATCTGCTTGTGTTGTTCTCCCTGCCTAACTAAATTTGGTAAGATCCTATTAGAGCAGCTTTAGATTCTCGTTCTAATATAGAACTAGCTGCACTGGTAGAGAGGCCAAGACCTTTAAGCAAGTTTAAAGAGATTTTGCTGGTAATCCTCTCGCACCTACTTCTACGACGTACAGACTAACTACATAGCCATTTTTAGTTAGTTCATTTGTTAGGTCATAATATTTATTTATTTTTATATTGCGGTCCTTCGGAATGTTAGTCTCCCACGGCACAGTAAGCTCTACAAGTACTATTAATATTACCTAATTATTTAGATTAAGTAAGTAGGTACTCCGTATCTTTAATGGCGACTCCGAAGGCTTCTTACCTGCAAAGGCTGAACGCCAATGCATCCCATATTCCATAGTTGGACCAACTAGCTTATGTGCTTTATAATCTGTCTTGCTACCGTACTTACCTGACGTATGCGCGGTGGATTTACAAGACGGAGGTCCCGGGTTCGATCCCCGGCTGGGCCGATTCAGGTGTAATTGGTCCAGGTCTTGCTGGTGGGGGACTTCAGCCGTGGCTAGTTACCGACCGACAAAGACGTACCACCAAACGATTTAGCGTTCCGATATGTCGAAACCGAAAGGGTGTGGATTTTCATCCTCCTCCTAACAAGTTAGCCCGCTTCCATCTTAGATTGCATCATCACTTACTATCAGGTGAGATTGTAGTCAAGGGCTAACTTGTAAAGAATAAAAAAACCTACACTCTAGCCCTCATTCGCACGAGAGCTTTTTTAACGAACGGCTAGTTTATTTATAGCATTCTGTTTTATTGACGCTTTTGCTCGTAACTATATTACAGGTAAATTACCAATAAACCATCGATCGTAGATCGTTAGATGGGCCCCGAAGCGTCGCGGAATTGTCATTGGTTTTGCAAATACTTACGAATGAAAAGTAACAACTTTCTCATTATATTTGTGTTTTTTTTTTTGGGTTTGAGTAAGGGAATTGAAAGCTTTTTGGGAAATTTTTCGGATTTACCGCTTGTCTATTGGGCCCCCTGACGAATTTTGATACAGGGCCCCTCCCAGGCACGCTAGGCTTCTGGGTCCATCTAACGATTTAAATCGATGCAATAAACAAGTAAAAGTAGGTGAATTTACTCAATAAAACCTTATTGGATATTTTGTTTTTTTAACCAACTCCAAAAAGGAGGATTAGGTTCTCAACTTGATTGGTACATTTTTCATCATTTTAATACTAATAGGGTTATATTATGAGCCTTGTTATCTGTATATGATTATAACCCTAACCCTATTAGGTTACAAAAGTTCCTATAGTTGCCAGTCTATCAGTATTTTACGGGATGCATTTCCAAAGGTTAGCCCGGTAGTTAGTCCATGTGCCTTCGGATCACAAGGTCGTAGGTTTGAGTCGTTGGCTTTGGCTGTGAGATACTGAGCTGAGTTGAGTATATTCCTGACTAGCTGACGCCGCGCGGTTTCACCCGCGTGGTTCCCGTTCTCGTAGGAATACGGGGATAATATATAGCCTTCCTCGATAAATGTGCTATCTAACACTGACAGAATTTTTTAAATCGGTCCAGTGTTTCCTGAGATTAGCGCGTTCAAGCAAACAAACTCTTCAGCTTTATTAGTAGTTAGTATTAGTATAGGTATGGCATAGATTTTGGAATACCTACTTCTTAGAACTTGAGTATCTTTGAAATATGCTTAAATAAGCATAGTTTAGGCAAGCACGATCCATCTAGGCAAGGCCAAATCTACAACTATCAACCAGTGATATTGTAGTCAAGCAGTGGTGTGCATGAGCACTTTAAAGATGTATGTCCAATGCATATATGCATACCTTGAATACTCTTATCGACCCTTGCATGAGGAATTATCCAATGTACTACAACATAACGTAACCTAGATGGCTTGAAAGGAAAACGCTCCACTATCATGGTTTTCTTCATAATTTTCCCCCATATCTTTTCCAATTTGCTATAACAGTTTAAACTATGGTCCCAAATAAATATTATGGCACTAGGCCTAAGGACTATAATGAGTGTGGACTAATGTAGTTATATATTTTCTAACATTTAGTTCTTTGCATTTATTTAGTTTCTAACTCTTTCCTATCAACTACTAGCAACGAAAAATACGTAAATAAACAATAATGGAGTTAAATAAAGCACAAATCTCCTTATAACTAAAATTTTAATAAAAGAAAATTAGAAATCAAATTAGACATAATTAAACAATAAATAGTTAAAAAAAAACAGCAACTAATCTCTAAGAATAAGCATGCTTCTAGACTACTGCTTTATAATTTTTGTATAATTTATAATAAACATTTTTAAACATAGGTAGGTACATTATGTTATTTTATTGTATATATATATGTATATACAGACAAAATTGGCTAGCGCAGACATTTATAAACCCCGGTTTATTAATTTTACGGAAGAAATATAGATCTTTGATTTTAATTTTTTAATACAAAAGCACTATTTTTTTTCTGTTTTAAGAGATGTTTTTGTAAAACGTAATCTCAACTTGTTGCTTCCATTTACTTCTTTTAGTTTTTGAATTCCTTTATTCAATTTCGAATCTAAATAAGAGTATCAATTTAGATATTCGTCAAATATAGTCCACTTCTAGTAGTCCATTAATTTCAGGATAGCTTCATCTTGTCAATGTGAAAATTATGTCTTGGGGTTAAAAGTCTTACAACCCATTTTCTTGTTATTTGTTGTAATTTTCTCCACCAGATGTAGGCTACTGATGTTACACTCTGTCTTTATGATTTTGTTACATTTTTGTTTTTTCATTGGATTGAAGATAATACTAATAATATGTTGTTGATATTTTGCCTGAAACAAATGTGACATCGGTTATCAACCCATATTCGGCTTACTTCTGAGTTCGAGTCTCCTCTCAGAATGAGAGGGGTTAGGTTAGTCCACACCGCTGGCCCAAAGCGGATTGGCAGACTTCACACACGCAGAGAATTGAGAAATTTCTCTGGTATGCAGGTTTCCTCACGATGTTTTCCTTCACCGTTTGAGACACGTGATATTTAATTTCTTCAAATGCACACAACTGAAAAGTTGGAGGTACATGCCCCGGATCGGTTTCGGACCCACACCCTCCGGAATCGAAGGCAGAGGTCATATCCACTGGACTATCACGGCTCTAAAATGTGACATAAGATACGAGTAATTAGCTGTTGCAATATTAAACAAAATGGCTGGTTTCATCTAGTAACCAGGTTTCTAAGTGTTATATAATCCCGCATGAACCGTAGATTTTTCCGGAATGAAAAGTAGCCTATCTGACAAGGACATTTGGATCTATATGTTCGTCCAAACCGGTTTAATAACTTTACTTATATAAGTTATAATCACAGTAATCAGAAGGTGGTGAAACCGGGCCGTAATAGCTATATTTTTAACCGACTTCCAAAAAGGGGGAGGTTCTACGTTGGGCTGTATGTATATTTATTATTTGTATTTGTAGTTACGTAATGCTAGCAAGCCATGCTATATTGCTATAAACATAATAAGCCCTGGGATGGCTCATCTCAACTTCTTCAACTTTCATTTTAATTTTTTTATTTAAATACTAGTATAACTTAAATTAATACTTACAAAACTTTAATTTTTACACGTTTCCGACGGAACTGAAAAAAAACAAAACTTTGAAACAGAATACCAATAATAAATTTATAGTAATTTCAGCCGTTACAAAGATAAAGTAAAAAATATTGTTTGTGTATAGGTATCCATCATGACTGCAAGGCGATATGGTTACGATCCTTTTCCTTTTGATATATGTGTTGTATGTGCCCTTTGACGTGCACTCTGAAGAGACTCTCAAGGAGAAATAACACCAACAACTTCCCATCTTCGGAATGAGATTTTTCTCTTTATGAAAGAGAGCCAGGGCCCATAAAATGGGCCGTTAAAATAGGCTGATAATGCATATATAACTAGCGGACGTCCGTGACTCTGTTCGCGTAAAATGCTGTTTTTATATCACGCAAGAACCATAATATTTCGGTCTAGATAGTATATAGATATTCAGCTCCAATTTATCACATTACTAAATTTCATCCAAATCGGTTTAGCGGTGTAGCCCTGAAATATTAACAGACAGACAGACATATTCTCGCATTTATAATAGTACCAATCATCGTCTTTAATAACCCATATTCTACTCGCTGCTGAGTACGAGTCTCCTCTCAGAATAAGAGGGGTTAGGTCTTAGTCCAAGTGCGGATTGGACCGGATTCAAACCTACGCCCTCCGAATCAAAAGTCACATCCATTAAGTCCAACCCATCCATCCATATCACGTGTGACAGTAGCGAAGACTGAAATTTTACTAGTAGGTAACCCGTTCATGTGGTTTTTTGTCAATGTGTTTTTGGCGTCCATAAAACTCGTGGATTTTTAAAAGATAACCCGATAGGAATCAGGTTGTTAGGAACCATCGCCCTGATAGGTACTAGACCTATGGATGTGTGAAAATATTAAAAATATAATAGGACAGCTCTAATAACCTTATTACTTATTAATCTAGTTACCTTTCACCGTTGTTACTTTACCACCAATGTTGTAAACCAAGGTGGTACACCCATTCTCAGTCTTGGAATAAACTCCATTGAAATTGGGGTCTTTTTCTGAAGCGATGTCTGCCTCAGATGGAATTTTCGGAAAATTGATGGGCGGGATAGTTGGAAATTTAATCTGTGGGAAATTGAAATTCAAGGGTAGGAATCCAGGCAGTTGGGGCAGAGGTGGGAAGTTCATTCGTGGAAACTGTAAAATAAAACTCATTTAATTATACTAAAAAGATAAAAAAAACACTCGTTATCAACCCATATTCGGCTCACTGCTGAGCTCGAGTCTCCTCTCAGAATGAGAGAGGTTGGGGCAATAGTCCACCACGCTGGCCCAATGCGGATTGGCAGACTTCACACACGCAGAGAATTAAGAAAATTCTCAGGTATGCAGGTTTCCTCACGATGTTTTCCTACACCGTTTGAGACTCGAGATATTTAATTTCTTAAAATGCACACAAGTGAAAAGTTGGAGGTGCATGCCCCGGAACGGATTCGAACCCACACCCTCCGAAATCGAAGGCAGAGGTCATGTCCACTGGGCTATCACGGCTATCTAGACATCGCTCCTGGAGCTGAAGATTTTTGCTGACATAAAATATTTATTCAAATTTTCGACCAACACTGCGCTTACCGCGGTGCGGGGTCGCAATTCCAGCACCTTGGGACTCCAACGTCAAGCTATGTCAGTAACTTTGGTTCTTCTGCGGATCTCCTCATTTCTGTTTCGATCACGCAGAGAAACTCCAAGTATAGCTCGCTCTATCGCCCGCTGAGCGACTTTGAGCCTTTTTACGAGGGCCACAGTTATCGACCAAGTCTCGGATCCGTAAGTCATCAAATCCGTGATGACTTAATTTATAATAAAACTCAATGGTAACTTTGTTGCATAAAATGTAACCTATTTTTAATGTAAGTTTCACGTTAAACAGATAAGACGTTTCCGAGTGAAAACCCGAAACGTGATAAAACACAACTTTTTAATGGCTGTTGAAAAAAGTATTTGATCAACAGTAATATCAAAACGTAACTATGTTATTCAGAAACTGAAGCTTTTTAAGGTGCATTTTTTTTTTTAAATTAGCAATATATTTGTTGACGACCTCTGTCGCTTGTCGCTATAGTTCGATTAATGTCAGTTAAGGCTTTTTTATTTTCTATATTGGTTAGTTACCACCTTACTGGCAAAGACGAACCGCCAAACGATATAGCGTTCCGTCACTATTCTGCGTAGAATAAACCTGTAGAGGTACAGGTCCAAGTCCGCGTCCATCTTAGAATGTCACGCATCATCAGGTGAACTTCATCATCATAGCAGAAAAACTAACTTGTCAATTAATATAAGGTATTTTCGCGATTCAACTTTTGCAATCCCCTAAAGTGAGCGTTCTCGTCTCCACTGAGTACCTACTATATAAATCATCCCTTACTCTTAACTTTATCCACGTTATCAAAAAAAATAGATCATTTCTCCTAAATATTAATTTCAAAATATGTGTAAGTAAAATATTTCTTACCCGTTGACCTTGGTTGCTGAAAGAAAATAAAATGTTGTGAGTATAAAAAATTGCAATGGTTTTTTTTGTTAATTGTATAAAAACTTTGATTATGTCCCTAGGTATCATTTTTGATTTATTACTAACAAACGCCCACGACTTCGTCCGTAGGATATTTAGTTGTTGCCAATCCTGCTAGGACCGTCTATTTTAACGTAAAATTCCCAGTAGAATTGATTCAGCTGTTCCAAAGACAAGGACACACAGACATACAGACAAAATTTTTTAAATAGTTCGTTACAGTTTAGTATCTTGTGAATAACTAAAACAATAAGCACTTAGAAAACACAGAATTTAGTTTGTATCGATGTTTGTTACTCTTTAACGCCGCAACTACTGAACCGATTTGGTAGGAATTTGAAATAAAACCAAATCGGTTCAGACACATAGGCTACTTTTCCAGAAAAAAATCCAGATCAGAAAAAGCCATGGTTCCCGAGGGATTTGTGAAAAACTAAATTTGACGCGGACGAAGTCGCGGGCGTCCGCTAGTTATTAATGTATTAATATACGCTGATAACAATGATGATGATGATGATGATGATGATGATGATAATGATGATCTATTATTTATTTAATTACTTACTCGTTGTCATCTTTCCACTCCCAGCCAGCTGAAATCCAAACGAATTAAAATTTTGAAAAAAATTTGAAAAAACAGTTGGTAACAAAATATAGCATTTATTACTCGCTGATAATGTAGCTTACCACTGGTGAAAGAATTTTCTAAATCGGTTTAGTTGGTCTAATATCCGGAATTAGATCATCTGTTAATACAATGTGACATTCAGTGACAAGAAATAATTATTGATACTTGGATAATGTTCACAGTGCCACATTATGGTTTCCTAGATTTTGTATGAATTATGTGTTTGGCCGCAATTTAACTAGGCAACCTATTTGCAATGTGTCAATGTCAATGTTAGCGACGCAAATGCTACTATGTTTGGTTAATCTGTGTGTTCTAATAAAGAGGCAAAACGGAGCGTATATGGTGACAGCGTACGTCATACTGTGACAGCCGTTTAAACATACAAACTGACTTTTACGCCAAGTGCCTAACCGTCACCATATACGTTCCCGATTTAAGCCGTTTTAACAAAGTAAATCTGTGTTTTTATTAAGCCTGGCCCTTACAAAGTGGTCTTCGAGCCAGATCTTATGTACGAGAATCTGCGACACAAAATATATGGAGGTACGAAACGCTTGTCTAAGCCAGCTATTGGTTACGGAACGGCTTAGGCAGACACGGAACCAAGAGGTAGGTGAAGATGACGCCGCGCATAAGGCACGGGATAAAAGTGTCAGTACCGGTCGTCAGGCGACCACTTATTGTTCAACTGCTGCGCTTTTATTAAATAGAGCAATCGTTGATAATTCATCGCAACCTACTAAGTTAATTTACTACAGTCTACCGAAGGAGCAGGAGGTGGGTTCAAAACGCAAACGAACGGAACGCTACACACATACTTATCAGAAACTGCAATTACATTTTGGCGGGCTATGTACGTTCACCGATTCATACAGTGGCACTAATAATGCAGTTCAATTGGTGAATAATGCAAATAAGGACCAAAAATCTAACAAGAGCTCATCCTCTATCAATAATTTAAAACAGATATATACAAAAGACCGCCTACCTAACGGTGATAACAACATGAATTGGATATCAATAATGTCCGGTAAATATAACTCAACAGTCCACGTAAATCTTACCGTTTCACCAAAATACACAAATACATGCAGTTTTTTGATACACAATCACAATGAACGCCAGCTAAAAATCATGAAAATCGCACCTATGATGTCTTTATTACTTTCGGCAATACGCATTGAGCCATTTACACTGGCATGTGATCATAAAATTACAATCACATGCCCTCCTCAGCTGGCGTATAATAAAGATCCGTATCAACAAACACCGCACGGAGTTTTTAATAATTGTGTTAATAAAACATTAAACAGTCCAAGAACAACAAAATTGCAAGTACATACTCCAAAGGTCTTCGCGAATGATACTACGAATACGTATACAGAAGCAATAAACAATATTTGTAGGGAATTAGTATATTACGTGCCGAAAGTAACAAAAACAAATTGCTCACAGCTAGGCAAAAATATAACTAAGGAACATCTTGTTGCAAGCGGCAAGCGAGAGGTCATGCGTGCGAAAGAAATAGAAATATGCGAGATCGCCGTTTACAATGTATCTTGTGACTATGGGACAGAACGATCAAGATTGATTGAACTTGTATCGCCAGAAGTGAAAGGTACGGATGACGCGTCGTGTGCACTCGATAGCACGACGGTAGCTCGGCCTGCGCAGCGCGATCGTGCTAATTCGTCGTGTCATTATGATTTTAAACAAAATGAATTATTTTGCCTCGTTGCATACTGGCGCTGGAGTAACTACGGACGGGCGCGCGCCGGCGGTGGATTTGAATCGAGAAGATGCCGATAATTACCTAAATATTGTGGGCAAAGATTGTACGTCGCTTTTACTTCCACAGGATATGAGTGCGAAGCTTCGCACTGGGGGGGAGAATGTAAGCGACGCAATTGTACATTTTATTTGTAAATGTATTAGTAAAATAAACTGGCCGGGCATATAACGGAACGTATAACGTTCAAGGGAAACTGTCAGTTTTGACAGATTTTTAAACCGTTCAGTTCGTTACGAATTACCCAACTGTCAACATCCCTTGTACCGATATACGTCCCGAAGAGCTCATTTTCACCGAATATTTCTGGTTTTTGTTTCGTCCGTTACAAAGTGGTCTTCGAGCCGGATTTTTTATCATTTATTTCTTATCCCAATTAAATAACAGATGAGGGTATATATTTCATAAGCCTGTTAACGTACTAAGTGGATTAGGTATGAAAGCGTAATGAACGAACGGGAAATGTATGAAACTTTTTGTGTCTTTTCTGTTTCTACTAAAATAAGCTGATACTTAATGATATTAAACACTGTTAGATGTGTTACTAGAGCATGAAAAATGAGACGTTTAAAATAAGAAATTTATAGTCAACTCAATGTTTGTTGTGGTCAACAACGAACGTTATTTAAACAAATAATACCTAAATATCATCTACAATGTTGAGTTGTGTGTTCAGGAAGTGTAAAAACTATATATACATAAATATATAATGGAACTAAAGATAAAATTGTGCATGTGTGCGCTCAGTGTTGTAGCCTATTATTCGGATCACTTTTGCGGTGATTTTGTAGGGAAGTAACTGATCTATTATAAAAATTATCATTGCTTATACTAGAATAAACTTTATTTTAGTTTAGTTTTATGTAATTCAGTAGTAGTGTAATTTAGTTTTATGTTTGTTTCTCAATCTAGTTTCACAATATTTTCCAACATTTCACAGTTACCCACACAATTCTTTATACTCATATATTGTCTGGTGAATAAAATATGTTTACACAATACGTGTACCCATAATTTCACATGAAATAGTTACCTACGTCATAAAAATTATATTGAAATTTTCACACTGCACCTGTGTCAATGTACTGTTAAAAGAATAACTATCGAATAACAATAGCGACTATACATTTGTTGTCTATGAATCTACTCCTTTATATAGATATAGACCTACAAACTATTTGTTTATTATCCCCAGCCCTGGCCTACCCTACCCTATCCACCCGGCAATAGGGTTGTCAACCGTACTATAATATACATAGTATTGTACTATATTTCGGGTCGGAGTACTATATACTGTTGAAGAAATGTATAGTACGCAAAAACACTATATTTTGAACACTGAAATCTAACAAACAAAATTTTATTTTTAAAACTTTATGAACATTAGTTTTTGACTATCTTACTGAGTTTTAAACATTAAACGATTATTCCATAAAATATAATATATTATTATTAAATTTTATTTAAGCGTACTATATTCTTTTGTAGCTAAATCTGATAAATACTATATTTTTCTGAAAAAATGTTGGCAACCCTACTTATAGGTATCAAAAAAACTCTTGATAATTCCTACTTTCAGCCAAGAACGTATACCCTAAAATACCATATAAAATACCATCCCATATTCACAGTTACTAGTATTAAGTACCTACCATTTGAGTTATGTTTTCCTTGTTGCACTCGTGATTTCCAAAGAAAATAAAGTGTATTAATGTCTTTGTGTTAACCATACATAAAAACTTACAGCGTAATCATTTGTTTGCAAAACATTCAAAACAATACTCACCATTGACTGTGGCGACTATGACAGCCGAAATTAAAAATATTTTAATCATCATCATAAATCGATGGTGACAATAATAGTGTTTAACAAACTTTTCGTTAAAATCAACGTATGTGACGCTTCAAAGAACACTTGGAACTAAACTGAAAATTTGTACATTACCATATAAGTAGCTATTGTTAGAAAAAATTCGAACAACTGAACAAACAGCGTGACGAATAGAATCTCGTTCCGAAGAAAATATATTCAAGAGACTCGCCTGAAAATAATTGGGCAGCAATGACAAAAATTATGACGAATATTAAACTCTTAGTGGGACAAAGGTTTATGTAAATAAGTATTGAGGAAGACAACTCCTAGTATGTTATTCTAGAGTATTCTTATTATAGTCACTTTACAGAATTAGGAACGACCTTCACCCATCTATTTAATGTATGAAAAGTGTTTTCTATTGAATTCAGTATGTTAAAAAATATTACGCAAGTAGCCTGTAAACCGCAGAGAAGACTGCATGATTCAGATCAGAGAATCAGCAGTGTCTCATGGCAGATCAACAGGGTTACTTTGTAACTCGGTGTACCATTGAAATAGTAAGTCACTATATAGTTTTTCATCGTATTTTCGTAATTGTGATCATCTAACACATTTATTTTAACGAAGTTATCTTGACTACGTCATTCTACAAATGGCAGCGATTTTATTGTTTTACGATCATCTAACATGATTTTTTCAACGAAAATATGTAAATAACGTATTTTCGTTGAAATAATCTTACTAATGCCACTTCAATATTGCTGCCAGTTTACGTAAAATTAAAATACTTATGTATTTTTTACCCGACTGCAAGAAGGGTATGTTTTTCGCGCGTATCTTGTATGTATGTATATATGTTTGTATGTATGTATGTATGTATGTATGTATGTATGTATGTATGTATGTATGTATGTATGTATGTATGTATGTATGTATGTAATATTCTTTATTACCTCATATCTTCCAAACCGCTGGACGGATTTACGTAATTAAGATATAATTAGATTTGTCTCAATAACCCAAGTGTTCTTAGATAGGTGAAATTAAAAAAAACAACAAGACGACTGTGAGACGCTAAAGACTCGAGGTGAAAAAAAATTTTTTTTTTTACTATTGCAACATGGGTATCAAAATCAAGGGCTTTTTGTGAGGAATTCAAAGTGGTATATCATAGCCATGTTAAAAAAGACTATAATTAGAAAAACGTTATTTATTATTAATTGTCTGTACAAAATACGCGAGGCGGATGACTATAAGGTGTGAGGTTTATGAAGTGAAGTTATATAACACCTAAAATATACTAAACTAACTATATTGATTATAAAAGTTGGACAAGTGTGAGTCCGATTCGCCCACCGTAGGTTCCGTAGATCTTTTTGAATATTTACTTAACCTCGGTTGGACGTAGGTATACATTATCTTACTTTGTGATATGTAACCAACAAATTAATCCGAAATTCACTATCTATTGTAACTAAAAAGGTGTGAAATAAATAAATAAATTAATTAAATTGGTGATCCTAATTTGGAGATGGATGAAATTTTCAATCTGTTACCATCAAAGTCGAGACGCATTTACTTAAATACCTACCTAGGTAAAGTGGAGAAAACAACAACGAATAGATTCAATTACGAAAGGAGTTTTTTAAACTATTATTTCCCACGTTTACCTTACCTCACATAATCAATATTCATCTTCACAGGAGTCGGAAATTATGTTGCCGGGTAAAAGCATCTCCCTTAATATCCAAAATTGTAGACTTTTTACATTTAATTTTTAATTAATATAAATCTTTGAATATTGTACTAAACTATTTTATTTTCTCGCAATCGTAGTGAAAAGCAGAGTGTAACACGTGGGGCTAAACCCAATAAAAACTCGGTTTCTATTTAGGCGACCCTCGCCCTCGTCTCGGGCCCTAAAAATACCTCGTATACAGGAAGAAATTTTTTTTAGTACAGATATTTTTATAATTTGTACATAAACAAAATTTAATGAACACGTATTTTTTCTTTTTTTTTTTAACTCAAAAATAACAAAGTTATCGTTAACTAAAGTTATTTACGTTTAAACAGAATTTAAGGGTCACCCTATCGCTGTACTAGGTAATAGGCAACTACAAAATCAGCTGGTAGGTACTACGTTAGCGAGCGCCCGCGCCGAGGGCCGTTGACCTTTGTGCGTTTATTTTATTTTTGTTTGATACCTATTATTATTTACAATATTTAAAGGTCATCACTTTTGAGCTGAGTACCGATATTCTCTTCATACTTTATTGGGCTTAGGACCATCAATAATGCCTGAAGTGCATGCGTAATAATAATTAACTACCTATGAACCTATGAACTTTCGATTGAAATAATAAAATACAAATGATGATTATTATTACGCAAACTTTTGCATTAAAGACGTATTTAAAAAATTGTAATCAGCTTATTTACATTAATCAATGATATCTACTTACTAAGATTGTTTTTGTTAATTTTAAAATGTTAATCACTGTATTTTAACAATTGTTCGAAATGAAGTCCATTCCTTTCAAGGCACAACCGAACACGTTTTAATAAATTAGTTTATTTAAAACACTTGTTCCTCACATTAGGCACTGCGCGGTTCAGGATTCCTTGGGCTCGTAGCCTAGGAACACAATACAGTCGCATCATTTCGTAATATTCGCGATTTGAAAATCCCGACATAGTGGCTTGGACATGCGATTTATTAATTAGGTAACTTAAATGCGCACGCGACGGCAGATTGTCTGTCACTGGTCGCCCATCGGCAATTCGGTAGGCGTCCTCAGGGATTTTTCGATCCCCTCACCTCTGCCGCCCCCGTCAGCCGAAGCCGAAGCGATATGCCTACGGCCGGTATTTCTTTGTCGGCGTCTTGCAAAGTGCCGCCAGCAGTTGCGCAGTTTGTTTGGTAATGTGTCCATTATTTTGTTATTTCTGAGACATAAATTGAAAAAAAAATATTACATAAAATGTATCGAACTGTTTGTAGATTTATGTTCTATTAATGATACAGAACCACGAAAAAAAATATCCGCACTAAAGACCGAATCACCCTGTATAATGGGTTTTTTTAGCCCCTTGTATAACAATCTACTATTATTAACTCACAGAGTTCATAAATAATCAAAGTAATATAAAAGGAAATAAAACAAAATTTTGTTAAAAATCAGAAATTTAATAAAGAAACAACACAAAAATGTAATGTAATTAAACAAACCATGATACGTGAAAAATAGTTCAATATTTCCCATACAAAATATGTTTTTGATTTCGATTAACATATTGAATCAAATCAATTTTATTACTACATAGTCCTAATAAAAAAACAATTTATACAACATAAATTCTGTAAATTCCATTTTATTCTTCTCATATTATATAAAAAACAAAAATATTTTGTTCGTTTGTCGCTAAAACTAGTAACGGCTTAACAGGTCTGATTTTGATAAATTATAAAACCCAAAAAATTATATATAAAAAATCGAAAACCTCAGTTGGGATATTTTGTACGAGAATTCGTTACATAAATAATATTGTTTGGATAAAACAGCTGAGCTTAGATTTTATATTCTTTTAATGTGTAGAAAAACGTGCAACTAACTGAATGATACGTCAAATGAAAGGATTTGGTTCAAATACAGTAAAAGCTCATCATTCGCGGGGGATACGTTCTCTAAATGTGTCGCGAATACAGAAACCGTGAATATGGAATGGTATTTTCATTTCTCATACTAGAGTATTGGGTGGAAAATGCTGCTTCCCTCCATAGAGAGGGAATAACTCATACAAATTACTTCCCACCTAAGATCCGGAATGAACTTTAAAATTAGAACTGCTGTCATCAGCTGTGAAGACTTTTATGTTTTTTTTTTCAATTTGTCCCCAACTAAATTCGGGGACAGGCAAAGATCGTTGACCATACAGCCTGTTCAGACGTCAATGAAGTTCTTGAGGAAAAGTTTTATGTTTCCAAACAGACAGTGTAAACTTATCGCAAACTTCTTAATCGAAATAAGCCGCAACAATAACGCGTTGAGTTCTTTAAATAAAATTTGAAAAGTCGACTTAATTTCCTCGTAATCGAAATGAAATTTCCTCATATTCGAAATGAAAAGTAGTGTTTAACACGGTTAAAAGAATCAATTCTTTTGATTCATTCCACCCTCGGTTAACAATCTACTATTTATATGGGATTATAAGTGATACGTTCTTGGGTGAGAAAATAAATAACAGATATATAAAGAAAAAACAATTAATTGAAGTTATTGAATAACTATTATTTCAGTCTTAGACAATGGTTTGAAGAATTTTGAAATTTTTCTTGCTGGACATCTTTTAAAAGCATCTATTCAGAGTGATTTTAAGCAGTGTGATTCTTAAGCCATCCATTCGCAATTACGGCAATAGGTATTTGCAAGTTAAAGTTTAAATTTGCAGATTTTACGTCAGTTTCGTCAGACAGATCCGCGAATAACGAAATATTTAGCCACGAAAATTAATTGGGACGCAATTTTTTAATCCGCGAATGAAGAAAGCGTGAATAAGGAGCTTTTACTGTAATTGGAATAGGTAGGTTCTTTTTATTTAACAGCGATTTCTATTAAACCTGATTATCGCTGAGTTGGATGGTAGTCGCTTGGACTTTACCATCGACGTTGTTTAGAATGCTGGCGACTCCTGCTATCTTCGTAACCCCATCATTGGTAGAAGATGAACTGTAGGAAGAAGACGAAGAAGAAACGACGTGTTGATTGCTCCCAGGTAGCGTCGAGGTTTCAGAGCTCGTCATCATGAATGGAATGTCAAAAATGGGTTGCCATTTTGGAATCTAAAAAATATGGTCGGCGTTATTATTAATATGATTAAGTTCAATTTGAATTTATCACTTACCAAAATAATATACTTCTCATAATCAATTTTATATTTTTTTACTGTACGCCTATACCCTTCCTCGATAAATGGGTTATCTAACACTAAAAGAGCTTTCAAGTAGTTCCTGAGATTAGCGCGTTCAAGCAAACAAACAAATAAACTCTTCTCTCGTTCTGAGAAAAGACTCGTGCTCAACAGTAAGCCGATAATGGGTTGCTAATTAATGAATGAATCCTACTAATATTATAAACGCGAAAGTTTGTTTGGATGTTTGTTACTCATTAACGCAGCAAGTACTGAACCGATTTGGCTGAAATTTGGAATGGAGATATATTTTACTCTGGATTAACACATAGGCTACTTTTCATCCCGGAATAATCCATGGTTCCCGAGGGATTTGTGAAGAATTGAATTTCACGCGGTCAAAGTCACGGGCAATCGCTAGTAGTTTTATAAACCACAGTAGGTTTATGTTGTATCTCTTTAAAATTTCAATTAAATAGTTTCATCATCATCATCATCATCATCATCATCATCATATCAGCCGATGGACGTCCACTGCAGGACACAGGCCTTTTGTAGGGACTTCCAAACATCACGATACTGAGCCGCCATCCAGCGAATCCCTGCGACTCGCTTGATGTTGTCAGTCCACCTGGTGGGGGGTCGGTCAACGCTGTGCTTACTAGTGTAATAATAATATACTAATTAAATAGATTATTTTAGTTATATACAAATACAAGCAGTCATTATTACCATACCTGCGGGACGGCGGGTATGGTGGGCTGTAAGAAAGCAGTGCATTATTAAAACGTGCAAATAGAATAGTTGTTAATACGAGTGCTCACAGAGTAACCAGAGTGAGTCTTTACAAGCAACGATTGTAATCAAGGGCTAACTTGTAAAGAATAAAAAAAAAAGTACTGAAGCCGGTGAAATCCATTAAATAAAAACAAACGTCGCGCGTCTCCTTGACAACCGCATATACAAACTTTGTATTTCAAAATTGAACACTAACAACAATTACCTAAATTAATACAATAATCAATAATTATCCAATAAAAAAATACTCCATTTCTTTAGTTTTGAGAACAGTTTTTAAAACTTTTAAAAAAACATAAGCCATTTTTCTTGAATAATATTGAAAAAAAAAATAGTTATGCAGTTCGGCTCCTACAAGTGGACTTGTCAACACCTTGACGTTATGGGAATTACTCCCGAGCATCCTGTATATCCTGTGTCTTTACATACACACAACTATAAATAATAATACACGTGTGTAATTTTAACACAATTAAACATCGAATCTATAGACGCAGTAATGTATAGACAGTAGACACGTAAAATCGTGATCATATTTTTTTTCACTTTTGACAGGTAAGTAACGTCTTGCGAGGCAGGTCCTTGGTAATTGATCTGAGGATAAATGTGATTGTGTAACAATCAGTATTTGAAATATGACACCAACTTGCCAACTCTGGACTTACTAACTTACTAACTCTGGAGTAACCCTTATTACATTACCCGCCCAAGGATTCGAACCCCGGACCTTGTAATCTAAAGTTACAAAGCCTAACCACTGGACTATCGAAGTTTAATAAATTGTTTATAGTTACCAGTGCATTAAGTATCTGCGTGATTGTCGTTAGCGAAGCAATACTCAATCTACGTTTTTATTTACCTGTACTTCAATTCAAAGTTGTAACAAATTATATTTCTGTTTCCTTAAATAAATAATTTTACTGTAGAAACTGATGAAATTAATCGCTTACCACCGACCTGTAACAATACAAATTACTTGTTAATGTTATTAATTAATTATTAATTCATATTTGCCGGCTCTTAGCAGAACCGGCCTCACGAACCGGTGGTAGTATCTACAAATAGTCCGTTTATATCTACAGACATAATGCGTCACAGACAAGTAGCGTAGCAGACACTCACAGACACCGTCTATTTACACTGCCCAGCAGGTAGCTAGAGACACTTATAGTCCTTTTCATGAAAAAAATCCCCCAGACACGGCGCTAATGTTTAATGGCGCTCATTATCATTTGGTAATGGCGGTCTTATTGTCATTTGTGTAAGGCGCTGTCAATTTTAGTTCAGGTTTCATGAAAAGGACTCTACAGACATGAACCGCACAGACAAAATATTCTTTCCGCGAATACTGGCCAGGCGCGGCCCGTGTCTGTCAATGTCTGCGCGGCCGCGTTACGATAAATATAAATACGATAATAAATACTGATTAAAAGAATATTATTTTGTCTGTCACAGCACGTGTCTGGCACGTTAAATGTCTGTAGATATAACCGGACCTTTACAAGTGTTTGTAAACTAAACTCAACGAAATTGATTTTGAATTGAATTCGATTATTTTCAAGTAAAAATGAATTGACTTCTAATTTCATATCTACGAGTATGTTCTTAAACATACTTAGAAAAATATACATACAGTTGAAACAAAAGCCATACAACTCGAATGAGTAATAGTTGAGAAAATCAGGGACAAACAAACATACAAAATATATAAGAACCTAACAGAACCTCCTTTTAAAAAGTCAATTGTGTTGTAGAAGTGTTATTCGCCTATTTATAAACGTCTCTAGTGTTCTTAAAAAATGCTTAAATATAACTAAAGGTTTTCTTTTATTTAAATATCAGAATTTAGGTATTTAAAATAAATTAAAAAATGTTGATTTCAAAAAAAAAATATTATCTATTAAACGCGAAAAATACTTACACAACAACATTAGGCTCGCCATTGTCATCTGAAAATGAGAATATTATTAATTTCATTTTAAAAATTGTGAACGTTACTTAAGTGCTAGCAGACCCGGTCAAGCTTCGTTTAGACTTATGTGCATTTACTACTTCTCTACCCCTACTTCTACCCTAATCCTACCCCTAACTTACGATAAACGACGGCTGCGTGGCGCATTGGGCAGTGAGCCTGCTTTCTGCATCCACAGCCGTGGGTTCGATTCCCACAACTGGAAAATCTTTGTGTGATGAGCATAGGTGTTTTTCTGTATGTATTTATGAATTATATAAGTATTTATATGTAGCATAAAAATATATATGATAAAATCCGATATCTTAGTACCTATAACACAAGCTACGCTTACTTTGGGGCTAAATGTGTGTATTGTTTAAGTATATGTATTTATTTATTTTAATCTACCCTACCCCTAACCTTCCCTTTCTATTACCTTACCATACCCTTACACTTACTCCTACCCCTATTCTACCCTACCCTACCCATTACCCTATAATAGAATTGGGTTGCAATTTTTTAGTCCGCGAATAGTGAGAACGTGAATAAAGGAAGCGTGAATACTTTTACTACTTATGTATATAAAACACGCAATTTAGAGCTGTGATAGCCCAGTGGATATGACCTCTGCCTCCGATGCCGGAGGATGTGGGTTCGAATCCGGACCGGGGCATGCACCTCCAACTTTTCAGTTGTGTGCATTTTAAGAAATTAAATATCACGTGTCTCAATCGGTAAAGGAAAACATCGTGAGGAAACCTGCATACCAGAGAATTATCTTAATTCTCTGCGTGTGTGAAGTCTGCCAATCCGCATTGGGCCAGCGAGGTGGACTATTGGCCTAACCCCTCTTATTCTGAGAGGAGACTCGAGCTCAGCAGTGAGCCGAATATGGGTTGATGACGTATATAAAACACTTACATGTTATTTTCTTCACAACACCATCATTGCTAGTAACAATCTCGCCGGTATTGTGCGTCTTTCCGTCTTTACCAACTGATGAAGAACTTTGGGCTATTACGGCAACACCGTTAGAACCTATTTGCGGCTTTGGAAACTTTATTTCAGGGAAATTGGGAAATTTTGGGAAATTGAAATGCGGAAATGATGGAAAAGCTGGAAAATTTCTTCCATTGAACTGTAAAAGAGAATTTAAACTATTTTTCTGCCAGATACACAATGTTTACTCATCATTATCATCGAAAATTCTTTCTATATTAGAAAAAGAAAATATATAGTAATAGCAAGTAAAAATAATAATAGTAATATAAAATCAACAATTAAAATCCAAACTTCATAGTAATCCATTAATACATAAGGAGCATGTACATTGTACAATATACATACTACTAGCGGACGCCCGCGACTTCGTCCGCGTAAATTTCGATGTCAACTTTACTACTACCCCTACCCTACCCTACCCCTACCCTACCACTACCCCAACCCTACCCAACCCCTACCCCTACCCCTACCCCAAACCTACTCCTACTCTACCCCTACCTTACCTACACCCTACCCCCATCCTACCCCTACCCCCATCCTACCCCTATCCCACCCGTACCCCTATCTCACGCCTATCCTACCCCTACCCTACCACTTCCCTATCCTACCCGTACCTCTACCCTACCATTACCCTACCTCTACCCCTACCCTACCACTACCCTAAACCCGGCCCTAAACCTATCCTACCCCTACACTACCCCTACACTTCCCTACCCGTACCCTACCCTACCCTGTAACTTCTCTATCTTACTCCTACCCTTAGCAAAATCGGTCCAGTCCTTCGAGAGTGGTGGTATGACCAAGAGAAATAGAGACTTCTATGCTAATAATATAAAGAGGTAAAGTTCGTGTGGTTGTAGGAGGTAATCTCTGAATTTACTGGACCGATTTGGAAAATTGTTTTACCAATAGAAAGCTACGTTATTTGCGAGTGTCATAGGCTATGTTTGATCCCCATATTCACACGGGAACGGGAACTAAGTAAATGAAAGCGCCGGGCGTCATATAGCGGAATTTCTGCGTCTTTTAGAAATTTTGTATTATCTCCGAAACTATTTAAGTAATTAACATACTGTAAAGGGCAAATCTTATCTCCATAATATCCTTGTGATTATTAAATAATTTATTTTAATAAGGATTAAAGTTTAGTTGTATAAATAATGACGTAAACCTAAGTATATAAAATTAATATTTTTTAAAACACAAAAGGTACTATATCTGCTAATATATAGAAGATAGATATATGGTGTCGCGGACTTTTTTGTAGAACTTTTAAAGATACATAAAGTCTCCATACATTAATTTCAATTTTACACAATAGTTAAGGCAGCGCATGCGAATAAGTCTGTTTAAGAGGATTTTCAGTCCGACCTGTATGATAAAAACTGTGATAACTCGGCTAATATATATGATACCAATATAAAATATAACCTATAGCACTCCCCGATAATGTAGCATTCTACTGGTGAAAGAATTTTTAAAATCGGACTAGTAGTTCCGAAGATTACCCCATTTAAAAAATGTGACAAACTTACAAACTTACAAACTTTACCTCTTTATAATATTAGTATAGATTAGTATAGATAAATGCGAAAGTTTGTCTGCCTGTCTGTTTATCTGTATGTCTGTTACCTTTTCACGGCTAAATGACTGAACCGATTTTAGTAAAATTCGGTAGAGATAAAGAGGATTTTAGAGCAGATCATAGGTTACTATTTATTCCGGACAAATGGTGGTAAATAAAGTAAAACTTGTACAGGAAAATAATATCGACTTACCCTCGAATGATGGTTTCTGAAATAAAGAAAATAGTTTTATGTATATTAAAAATTTACATAAATGTCTAAAAAGATTATATCACACTATTTAAAAAAACGTTTGAAAAAAACGGATCACTTTAGACTCCGTCCAAGTAATACTAAGGAAAAATCTGTAACTACACATGCAATTAAATCACAAGAAATATAATAGCACATTATGATCTAAGTGCGGTAAGTTACAGCCGAGGCGATATTGCAAGCTCGAGCCGTAGGCGAGAGCTATAGTAAGGAAGCAGAACTGTTATAGCTACTTTTTACCCGACTGCAAGAAGGGTTATCTTTTTCGCGCGTATCTTGTATGTATGTTTGTATGTATGTATGTAATATTCTTTTTACTTATTTTATACTTACGGAACATCGTCATCATCTTTCCACACAAAGCGAGCTGTGAACAAAAACGTTTTATCAACCGACGAAATGATAATTATTTTTTAATTTCGAATTAGGATTATAATAATTAATATTATATATTATAATATGGAAAAAAGTTCTAGGGTAGGAAAACAGAGAGGATTGATTGTTTACCGATTTTGTGATGTAAAACTTCGAATAACTTTTTACAGAGTAGTCCGATTTTGATATTTTTTTTTATTGGAAAGGGTTATATCCCGAAGGTGAATTTGTATACTTATTATTTTTACACTAAAAATTATAAAATAAATAGATATATTTACAAAGCTGCAAGTGAACATAATTTTATTTAAATGACATGCTTTTTACGAGATAAAATAAAACAAATGTATAATTAACGTAATACTATACCGTATTTTTTTCTAGATTTGCCTAAAACAGAAAAATAAAAAAGCTATGAGAATTCTTCGATGAAACGTATGTGCAAAAGTGATTCATCCCTCAAATGTGAAATAAGTGGACACTGGGAAATCTTTGATGGAAGTCAGTTTTTTTGGAACGAAGTTCCTTAACGCGCGTTGCGAAAGGGTGGAAGGAAAAAATTAAGACCAAAAATTTGTAACGACACTTTTTCTACAGTTGTAAGCTCCAAGGTCCTCCTGAGGGCCAAGTGGAAGTTTGATACTGTGAAGATCACGTTAACGCGAATTTTTAAGGAATTGAAACAACACCATCTAGTGGCACAACGGTTTAATTCCATATACATTTGCGTTTACGTTAACGCGATATTAACATCGTGTGAAAACATCGAAAGCTCCCACTAGGCACACTGTTCTAAGTCTCCCAGACACGGGTGGTCTGGCAGACTTGAATCCCCCACCCAAAAAATTCCCCCCGACCCTAAAGGCCCTTCCGACCCCACAAGACCTCCGACCCCAGAGGGCCCCCCGACCCCAAAAGGCCCCCCGACTCCAAAAGATCCCGACCCCAAAAGACTGATTTTTTAATTTGTGAATGGTTAGGGTTTTCCGCGCAGACAAAGTTATAGGCGTAGTCTTTAAAGAGTATAATATTATAAAGAGGTCAAGTTCGAGAGTTTGTGACGTTGAGGGGGTAATCTTTGGATCCACTCCGATTTTGAAAATACTTCGTTTTATGCGATGCGTCCGATCAGTGGCGGATTTACAAATTTGGCGCCAGTAGGCTACTGAATTTTTGCAGCCCCTACTGATCTCTGAAATTCGATAGTATCTTAGTTCGCAATTAATACAATTACCTTAAATTGTGTCAATAAAATTGCAAGCTTTAACATTTTAGCAGGACCGTACAGGACATACGTTACAATATTAAAATTATCGTTACATTTTCTTTATTTCTGTGGAAGAGAAAATTTTTGAGTCAAATTTGCCGCCCTAGGCTACAGCCTACTTAGCATACTGTAAATCCACCACTTCCTCCGATGCGTACGATACGGATGTGTGGACGCCTAATTTATGTTCTAAATAAGTCTTTTCATCAATGTTCTAAGGAGAACATTAATTAAAAGACGGTCAACTTAAATCCACTGCAAAGGTAGAGGCATCTAGTGTAGTATAATTATGTTAGTTGTTTGCTATGTCTTTACTTTTAGTTGTAATTAAAAGACAATTCTGTAATTTATAGCATGTTTACTCCATAAAGATCATTGTTTAAAATATTTGCACAACTGAATTAATCGGACTTTTGGCTCGCCTTGTAACAATACTTTTATTAATTTGGCTACATTACGTAGTGTCTAGCAATTGTTTTATGCACTTTAATTTTATATTTTACTTCAATATTATATAGCCCTCATTCGCACGAGAGCATTTTTATCGGACGTTCAAAAAGCGTTGAAAGTATGAAGTGAAATGAAGGTCTATTTTCAACGCGAAAAATTGAAAAAATTAACGCAGCTCGAAAAAAAGCGTCGTGTTTTAAAAACGCTATCGTGTGAACATATGCATGAAATGCATTTGTTATATTTTTTTTTAGTCTCTCATTATTCCTGCAATCTGTCGTGAGACATTCAGCGGGATTTTAAGTATTTGAATTAAGGCGTGTTTGGTGCGAAATCCAGTGATTTGCCCAAATATAATAGCGTAGTGTCTATTTCATGACATCTTGTGGTGCTCGGTCTCTTGAGCCTTTTGTAAGTTGTACCAGGTTTTTTCATCATTAGGTTCCTCGGAAGTTGATTTGGATGTCTACGAATACGCTTTTGGTATGTTTTCATTGAGTGTGCAACTTCTGTCTTTTTAGTTTTAATTTTTAATTCACGATGCAGGCCATAATTTTTGATGTACCAAAGAGCATTGGTAATCATGCGCAGCATTTTTGACTGGAATCGTTAGCGGAACAACCGTGAGCTGTGCCATCTGGGTGCATTGTATGGTATAACTTGTAGTTCGGGATTTTAAAGTAGCTCTTTTGTGTTTAGTGACTTTCCGATACTACGCCATTTGTTTCTAAAAACAGTTTAACTTCTAAAGAGTGGTATGACAGGCCATTTGGGTTCCATGACTGTCATTAAATTGGTGAGTAGATTTGCTTGCTAGCATTTGTTATATTTGAACGCTTTTTTAACGTCCGTTAAAAAAGCTCTCGTGCGAATGAAAGCTTAAACACCAACATCGCAATTAAATACGATCTTACTAGATGATAAAAAACCATAAGGGATTTAAGGACCATTTTAAGGGTTTGTTTAGATGCAATACGCACTAAGGTTAAGTAAAGTTGCAAAGTCTAATAGGTCACTAACGCACTGAAAATAAGTCCTCTGAAAATGGTTCCACAGCGGATAAATGAATGGTAAAGGTACCGTTCTAATCTACAAACCTCTCAATCGCTACTGTGGATATTTGTAAAATTGCTTAGCGGTATCTACGTTCGTTGTAGTAGTGGTAATTAACTGTCAAAGCCCAAGTGGGCAATTGACATAGGATACTTTCATAAAAATATGCTACCTATGACGAGTGTATCTTTGTCTGAGGCATCGTTTTATTACTAACACAGTTTATTACAAACTGAGCGACGCCCCGCGGTAGTTCCCGTTCCTGAGAGAATACGGGGATAAAATATACCTTATGACACTCACAAATAACGTGGCTTTATGGTGGTTTTTCAAAATCGGTTCAGTAGATCCAATCATAACCCCCAACAATACCTTAAACTTTACATCTTTCTAATATTAGTAAAGAAGTATATATAAATACGACATAACTGTATGCATTGCACGCTTATCACCAAGTATTTAGTTATATTTAGTAAGAACTACATAATTATATGTATATGTAGGTATATGAATACAATAGTTAACTCTCACACAATAACAATATACTACGCTACATTTTTTTTTTTTTTTTTTTCTTTTACAAGTTAGCCCTTGACTGTAATCTCACCTGATGGTAAGTGATGATACAGTCTAAGATGGAAGCGGGCTAACTTGTTCGGAGGAGGATGAAAATCCACACCCCTTTCGGTTTCTACACGGCATCGTATCGGAACGCTAAATCGCTTGGCGGTACGTCTTTGCCGGTAGGGTGGTAACTAGCCACGGCCGAAGCCTCCCACCAGCCAGACCTGGACAAATTAAGAAAATCTCAATCTGCCCAGCCGGGGATCGAACCCAGGACCTCCGTCTTGTAAATCCACCGCGCATACCACTGCGCCACGGAGGCCGTCGAATATATATATAAATATAAAATTATTAAAACAGGGCGGCAAAACTGTAGGGCGAATTTCAAAAAAACTATTATTATACTTTTATTATCCATTGGGTCTCACCAAGGTTTCCAACCGTCCGGATTTAAACCGGACTGTTAGAAATTGTTGGGGTCAGATTTTTCTACTATCTGCCGACCGGATGCAATTTTGTCCGGTCAGCTAAAATTGTGAATCCATCCCATCCGAGAGAGGGCAATGCACGAAGTAACTTCGTTCCAATTTTGAATTTTTCCTACTTTAGTTTCTGTGTAATGCTACTGCATAATATTTACTACACAATAAGCCTTCAAAAGATCACTCACCATTGGCCGTGGCGACCATTAAACCCACAACAATGTATATCGTGAGCTGCATTATCACTTGGCGATAATTAATTTCTTTGTATGCTTGCGTTAAGAACTGTTCGAACTATACTGAAAATTTGTTCACATAGAACACGTTTATGTAGGTACAAGTCATTAATCGCTTTTCACAGCCCATCTGTATAAATAGTTAGTACACTAACGAGTGACTGTAGTGGGTAAAATATTAAAAAGCCACGTTCTAGAACAATAAAAACGACAATTATGTTGGTGAGTGGTCATTTATTTCATTCGAATATACCTAAAGTATAAAATGTATAGAACAAACTATAGAGACTCATACTATATAAAACTATAGAAACTCATAAATCATATAGGTACTCAAAATTAGAGAAAACTATGGTCTGTAGAAAATCACTTACAGCATTTTATTATTTAATTAATTAATTTTATTTAATTAATTAATTTTATTAAATCCTTTAAAAATATCATAATAATATTCTTAAAGGATTTTTATTATATTTTATTGTCTGCTTCATACTCTACAGACTCAATAATTTGACGTTGTCTATTTCATTATCAGTTGACTAGCTGACGCTGCGCGGTTTCACCCGCGTGGTTCCCGTTTCCGTAGGAAGACGAGGATAAAATATAGCTTATAGCCTTCCTCGATAAATGGGCTATCTAACACTGAAAGAATTTTTCTAATCGGACCAGTAGTTTCTGAGATTAGCGTGTTCAATCAAACAAACTCTTCAGCTTTATAATATTAGTATAGATTCGTCTCAGTTGTGGCGTAGGATACACCGAATGAGAATTAGATGCCAACTAATATTATAAAGAGGAAAGATTTGATTGTTTGTTTGTATGTTTTGAATTATGACCTCTGCCTCCGATTCCGGAGGGTGTGGGTTCGAATCCGGTCCGGGGCATGCACCTCCAACTTTTCAGATGTGCGCATTTTAAGAAATTAAATATCACGTGTCTCAAACATTGAAGGAAAACATCGTGAGGAAACCTGCATACTAGAGAATTTTCTTAATTCTCTGCGTATGTGAAGTCTGCCAATCCAATTGGGCCAGCGTGGTGGACTATTGGCCTAGCCCCTCTCATTCTGAGGGGAGATTTGAGCTCAGCAGTGAGGCGAAAATGGGTTGATAAGATGATGTTTTGAATAGGCTCTGAAACTACTGAACAGGTTTCTGATAAATTCTATCACTGTTGGGAAGCTACACCGTCTCCAAGTTCTATAAGCTTTATTTTATCCCCATATTCCTACGGGAATGAGAACCACGCAGGTGAAACCGCGCGGGGTCCAAATCTCCTATAAGTCTATGACTCTAATCTCCAATGAGACTTCTTTGTTGTAATGTTATAATGCGCAAAGTATACTTTGTTCTCTTCCTTAGTTTGAGAATGTGTAACCGAAACAGGCACAAAACAGTTGAAAAAGTCGCCAATTGAATTAATTCGAAGGTATAGATAAGTATTATTGCGCAAAGAATTTCAATCGCAATTCAACGCGGGAATGCTGTCTGCGTGATGGGCACCCTACCAAGGGCGGCAAATTTTGATAAGTATTTTTAGGTATTAGTTTTAATTTTAATTTATTTTAATTTTATAGTTAGATATAATGATATTTCCTTTTATTTTATTTTATAATCATTCACGCTCCATACATTTTTGGGCTCTTTTTGAAAGTGCCGGCCAACAAAAAAAAATGGCACGACTCGTTAGAATTAATTAAAATTTATTATTATTTTAATATTGGAGCAATAGCTAATATGGCATAAAAGTTGTCAGGTGGCTCTGAACCAAGTTATACAGGTTCGACAATTCGTTATTTCCATACATTTTGTCAATTTTCAAAAGTGCCCGCTAAGAAAAAAAACTGATACGTATCGTTAGAACTGCTCATTTGGAATAATAGTTAGTATGGCACAAATGTTGTAAGATTGCTCTGAATCGAGTTATACAGGTTCGATGACTCGTCACTTCTATACATATTTTTTGAGTCTTGTAAGTGCCCACCAACAATATAAATGATGCGTATCGTTGTAACTAGCCATTTGCAGCAACAGTTACTATGGCATACACATTATAGTATAGCTCTGTGTCCAGTTATACAGTTTCGATGATTCGTCAAATCCATATCTGGTCATTTGTGGCAATAGTTAGTATGACACGAATGTTGTAGGATTGCTCTAAACCAAGTTATACAGGTTAAATAGCCTGCCATCTCCATACATTTTATTGATTTTAAAAGGTGCCTGCCAATAAAATTCTTACAGGTATCATTTTAACTGATCATTTAGACATACTTTGTCAGTTAGTATGGCAGACACGTTGTATCAATGATCTGATCTAAGTTATACAGGTGTGACTATTTGTAATATCCATACATTTTCTTGATTTTTCAGTGCCAAACTATAAAAATGGTACGTATCATTATAACTGGTGATATTAGGTCGAACCAAACTGATCGTGCCGCGATGCAAGAACCAAGTCATGACTAAGGGCCCCGTATTCGAAACTAGTCGGGCATACTCTGACCTAATATCACGTGAGTTTTAGCCGTGTTTTATAATCAATTAATAGTAATGGGGAACATTAAATAGGTAATAATGATGAATACTCAGCTAATAATATGAAATAAATTCATCATTATTTGTTATTTTCGTCCTTCTGGACCGTTTCTGCACTTGGCCATGTGATTGGCCGTTGTGCGTGTATTTGTTGTTATTCAAGCCTGTAAACCGAAATTACCATTATTTGAAGAACTCAATAAAACGTTTTTATTTCTCTCAATGCACAATAACACAATTTTTAGTTACATTTGCAGCATTATGTTGAATTTGTGCAAATGCTTAGAATCATTATTTCTATATTTTATTATTGCTTTTATGTTTTCCAACTTTGTCGGAAATCAAAGTAAGAAAGTTTTATAACTTGTTTCAGTACTATAATTGTTTCAGTAACTAACTATTGCTCCTAATGACTAGTTTTAACGTTAAATACCTTATTTTAGGTGAACGGAACTTTAAAAAATCAGTAAAATATATGGATTGGACGAATTATCGAAGCTGTATAACTCGACACAAAGCTATACTACAATGTTTATGCCATAGTAACTATTGCTGCAAATGGCTAGTTAAAACGATACGTATGATTTATTTTGTTTGCGGCCACTTACAAAACTCAGTAAAATGTATATAAGTGACGAGTCAACGAACCTGTATAACTTGGTTCAGTGCAGTCCTACAACATTTGAGCCGTAGTAACTATTGCACCAAATGGATAGTTCTAACGATACGTACCAGATTTTTTTCTTGGCGGGCACTTTCAAAAAGGGCCCAAAATGAATGATCTCCTTTAGCCTAGTTAAATATTATTGTTTTAGCTAGTATTACTTAACTGCATTTTATTAACTGTATTAGTTTGTTGGTCCACTTTTTTCTTTACATCTCGTTTCCGTCTTTTGTCTTCACTTGTTATTATGTTTTAAACATACTTACTCAATAATAACTTTAAAAATGTACGCACATTAAATACTTCGTGACGCAGAAACCACGTCACTGATTCAACGTAAATATGAAAACAGGTTTTCTTACTATGGCATAAGTAATTTTAATGCTCTGTTTTAAGTAAGGAAACAATCATTTTCTCAAGACAGTTAATTAACCATATTGCACATTAAATTATAACGGTTAGCCTTAGACTCCTATGTTTTTTTTTAATTCTGTACAAGTTAGCCCTTGACTACAATCTCACCTGATGGTAAGTGATGATGTTGTCTAAGATGGAAGCGGGCTAACTTGTTAGGAGGAGGATGAAAATCCACACCCCTTTCGGTTTCTACACGGCATCGTACCAGAACGCTGAATCGCTTGGCGGTACGTCTTTGCCGGTAGGGTGGTAACTAGCCACGGCCGAAGCCTCCCACCAGCCAGACCTGGACAAGTTAAGAAAATCTCAATCTGCCCAGCCGGGGATCGAACCCAGGACCTCCGTCTTGTAAATCCACCGCGCATTCCACTGCGCCACGGAGGCCGTCAAAATGCTATGTGCTATCTCAGCAACTATGTTATGAAGCAGAAAACTTAGTAGCTGTTAGAGAAAACTAAAGTAACATTTAAAAAAATAAAAAATACACCACTACCTACAAACTAGCATAATATACATATCGTCTTATCGACATTGTCCTGCAGTTATGTGAGTGAACCTTTATAATAGAATCAATCCCATTCTGAGAATGTATTTTGTGGATTCAAATGTTTTACAATAATTAGGATCTTGACTAGACTTAATGTAGCTAATGCGTACAACAGCGCAGCTTCAGTACTTTATTTTCTTTGTGTACAACAATATTTAAATAAAGTGTATGTAAAGAAAATATAATTAATTGAATGCAAGTGAATCCAGCTATTTTATTTCACTTCAATTTCAAAAGAACACTGATAATATTAGATACTAGCTGACGCCGCACGGTTTCACCCGCGTGGTTCCCGTTCCCGTAGGAATACGGGGATAATATAAATAAGCCTTTAACCTTCTTCGATAAATCGGCTATCTAACATTGAAAGAATTTTTCAAATCAGACCAGAAGTTTCTGAGATTAACGCACTCAAACAAACAAACATATTCTTCAGCTTTATAATATTAGTATAGAACATAAATGATACGACTCCCGAAAATTAATGCATTAATGTGGACAAGCCTTTACAATAGAACCAATTCCATTCTATGAATATGATAATAATTAACGTCTTTTACAAGTCGCTTACATAGCGGGAAATCATTAAGCTCTTATAAATATTTTCTCAGTCTAGGCCTATAACACAATTAATTATGGGATTATCAATAATTTTCTCTTCACGTTAGTAATAATTTATACATGTGTCTATACAATATTGTTTTTCAATATTAGTTGATTTATATCTGCTGGCCTACTCACTATTTCGGTCTTTAATATCAATCTATTGAAATAAACATCAAATCAATTGTTAAAATGTCATCCATTTACTGTATGATATCCACCAGTAAGCACCGGATGGCATTTGTTACATAATCTCAATTTCTTTTAAATCAACTAGCATATTATGTCAAAGATAGTGAGTTTGCCTCCTGGAAGGGACATGTACGTAGACATATTGACGTATCCATCATTGAGTAGATATTTTAATAACATTCATTATTAATTTTTAATTAAAGCTTAGTACATTTATATTCATTATTAAAATAATAATAATAAATATAAATGTATTAAGCTTGTTTTCTATAAATTATGTACTTAACCATCATCCGATTTTTAATAAATTAAATAGCACGTGTCTCAAACGGTAAAGGAAAAACATTGTGAGGAAATCTGCATACCAGAGAATTTTCTTAATTCTCTGCCTGTGTGAAGTCTGCCAATCCGCATTGGGGCAGCGTGGTCTAACCCCTCTCATAACCCCGCAAAAAGTGATCCGACTTTAGCGACTCCACTAAGCGTGCACGTGCATAATTCCGTGTTTACTTATATTGTATATTTATCTTAGACCTATATAGTTTATAAACTTCCTAAACATACGACGCGATATTGTAGACACTATTTAGCTATTATGTGTTTAAATAACTGTTTTTGTTTATAAAGCGACTAAATGAAATTAAGACAATTATTCATATTTTGTCCGCCTTAGTTTTGATGCCTTATCTTTAGTATAAAATATCATTGCCCGCCACGGTAAAGTCCAAAAATTAACTCATTACTAGGCACATCTAGTCATTAAAATTTAACTCTACTTAAGCCTATAGGTCGGTTATTTATACAAGTGAATTGATTCAGACTTAATATAAAATCGTTATTACTCAGCCACTGGTTTGGAAGACAGATTTCTACAAAGACTTCGAAGAATTTCGGTGAAATTCTAGCAATATCTGATACTCACCGGTAGGCAAATAACTAGTCATTTAAAATTAAGTTTCTGTGAATTGCTGAAAATTTAAATCATTCATTTATTGTTCCAATATGTAAATAACTGCGTAGCAAAAATACAACACCCAACAAAATATGCTATTAGTAATCCTTCTTTTGTTTTCAAATGACTCATCCTTTTTAAACACACACGTTTTCTTCACTTACATGCTTCTCATATATTTAAACCACGTCAGTTTAAATTGTTGCAACATGACACATATAATTTCAATCATCAATCTAACGTAATATAGACGTTCACTTTAATTAATTAATTATATTATGTAGATCACCGGTTCTCAACCTTATTTGGAGATTTTTTTTCGGATCCAGAATCAAAAGGGCCCAGTTTCTTTTCAAAATTATTCACATTATCCAAATAAATGTAGATTTAAAGTATCTTTAAAATCAATTTATTTTCCACCTACATAGATTTTACTAAATAAAATAATATTTAGGCTATTTTATTTAGTCCTAAAATATTTTTTTATAATTTAATATATATTGTATATCAGACGGCCGCGTGGCGCAGTAAGGTTACTTGCTTTCTGCATCTACGGTTTGGGGTTCAATTCCCACAACTGAAAAATATTTGTGTGATGAGCATGGGTGTTTTTAAATGTCTGGGTGTATTTATACATTATGTAAGTATTATATAAATTTCATAATCATCATTATCAACCCATAATCGGCTCACTGCTGAGCACGTGTCTCAGAATGAGAGGGGTTAAGCCAATAGTCCAACACGCTGGCCCAATGCGGATATAAATTTATAATTGATAAAATCTGCTTCCTTAGAACACACCACCGGTTTTATGCTTACTTTGGGGCTAAGTAGTAATGTGTCTATTGTTTAACTATATTTATATTTATTTGATTTATTGATTTGCCTACCTTTTTTTTTTTTTTTTTTATTCTTTACAAGTTAGCCCTTGACTACAATCTCACCTGATGGTATGTGATGATGCAGTCTAAGATGGAAGCGGGCTAACTTGTTAGGAGGAGGATGAAAATCCACACTCCTATCGGTTTCTACACGGCATCGTACCGGAACGCTAAATCGCTTGACCTTCCCTTATGTGCCATCTCAATGCCTTCCAATTTTCTTATCTTACTACTGCGTCCTTGAAAGTTTCAAACGCCCACAGGGGGGCGTTATCGCCCACTTTGAGAACCTGTGAATTGTAGAAGATCTATCACGATAAATATGTAAAAGATGACTAGTGCTGTTTGTTTCTTGATGTTGTGTGTAGAGTTCACAACATCTGCAGGGAAAGCGAGACTTCACAGATTCAAAAATGCATTGCTTACCCTGACTCAATACGAACCTGTATTGGAAATGGAAACTTAATTTTTTTACTAGTGTCTTTAACTATTGTATGTACGTATACTGCATACCCAAGTTAAATGTCTATGGCACGCCACTGGGACGGGGTTTCATCCCTCACACGAGGCAGAGGTTCGAGTCTCACAGAAGATGCCCTTAGTGAGTAGATCCCTGTATTTTCTTTTGCCTTCGAGCCCCACCAGGCGCTGCTACTGCGCTACACTCAGAAGTAAAAAAATGTGATAGCTATAGAGGCTCTCAGTTCTCAAACAGAAACATAAAAAGAAAATAAATTAGCATTTATATGCCTCTCGTACATGGGAGCCCAAAATCATGTAGAACTGCTCTTCTCATTCAACGGTAGGTGGCTTTTTGTGCCAGAAACAGGAAAGCGAATTATAGAAAAGAGAAAAAAACAAACATGCTACGGGAAATAACACAAATTCCTATTTCAGCTATAAAAATAACAAACTAACATCGTAAACATACTTTTAGTATCGCCTTAATGGTGTCCTACTTGTCAAAGGCTACAGACATTTCCAACGTTCGGGACGACCTCATGACCTCTTTGTCTATACTTCTGTACTTATTAATATTACCAGTAGACGCCGCGCGGTTTCACCCGCGTGGTTCCCATTCCCGTAGGAATACGGAGATAAAATATAGCCTATAGTCTTCCTCGATAAATGGGCTATCTAACACTGAAAGAATTTTTCTAATCGGACCAGTAGTTCCTGAGATTAGCGCGTTCAATCAAACAAACTGTTCAGCTTTATAATATTAGTATAGATATAGATGTAATAAGTTTGTGATATTTTAGGGGGTAATCTCTGAATGTACAAAACCGATTTCGATATACTTTTAGCACTAGAATTCCACGTTATTTGTGAGTGTCAAAGGCTATATTTAATCCCCGTATCCCGACGTGGATGGAAACGCAGGTGAAACCGCGGGATTCTGCTAGTATAAAATAAGTTGCATAGAAATGTTCACATCTTTCAAGAACTTTTCACATCTCTTTCCAATATATTTGTTTAGTAACAATATATTATAGTTACAGTTTAGGCCGTATGCAATAATATTATGTCGTAACTTAACTTCAATGGTTCAATGCATAAATTTCAAATCAGTAGCCATTAATTGTTGTGTCAAACATAACAAACAAACTGACTTTTGCATTTGTAATCATCATTAAGAGCGCGCAGCGCGTCGGTACGATATGGATAAAATTCGAAGCGCAAACGAGACGCCGAATTCTGACTTTCACGTGAGTGAAAAGCACGGAGCGATTGACGCGCGACGCAAATTTTATAACGTGAGCGCCAAAACCATTTTTACCTAATTGCAAGTAAATTAAACAACATAACGAAAAACAAAATGGCCATGTTCAAGATATAAACCTAATTTTCTATACAAAACAAAAATTTAAGAAAATAAGTTTGCTTTTCCTAAGATTGAAAGCAAAATGTAAGCAAAACATGTATATTTCAAAAAAATAAACTATCGAGAAAAGTTTTACAAATTGTGTATTTTGTATAGTCATAACGAAGCTAACACTTTGAAATATCATTTACCCAAATATCAGGCTCCTAACTTTTCCAGAATCTGAGATCCAGAACCATTTGTAACCACCAAATTACATATTGCACTCTTAACAAACCATATCCCTCTCTCCTCAGAATGAGAGGGGTTAGGTCTTAATCCACCACGTAGGCCAAATGCGGATTGGCACAATTCACACACGTAGATAACTAAAACATTCTCAGGTATGCAGGTTTTCTCACGATGTTTTTTCTTCACCGATTGAGACACGTGATATTAATTTCTTAAAATGCACATAACTGAAAAGTTGGACGTGCATGCACCGTACCGGACTCGAACCTACGCCCTCCGAAACGAAGGCAGAGGTCACATCTACTGGGACAGAAGACATAATATGTACAAGTATATAACTTAGGTTACCTTCATGAAGTTTTTCACAGTTCATTTCAAAGTTGTACATGTGTGTAGTCACATACAAAACGCGTCAGCGCCATTTCTATTCTATCACCACATTAGTGTGTTTCATTAACGTATACTAAAATGTCTTCAATATACATTACGTAGTTTTTTCTAAAAGACGTGAAAAGAAGTATGTTTCAAGCAGCATTGTGTAGAAAATGACATAAAATCTTGTAAAATGGTTTTGATACTTATACGTGAGTCTTTACATGTATAGTACACCCGTATACGCGACCGTGACACGAGACGTGTGACCCCGGACCATACAGGCTTGGATTTTCTTAAATCCTAGGGTTGTCTCATCATTGTACTATATTATTTATACATAATATGTTATACATTATATAAGTTAGTCGTTGTTAATTTTTTTACAATAATATAAAAATTACGTACCTACATATCTATAACTACATATTATAAAAATTAAAAAGTAAATTATATCTAAAGACTCAGGCGTAGTAGAATGCGTCCGAATCGACGATCATTGGTAGTGTCTGGACACTACCAATTATCGTCGATTCGGAAGGCTGGCAGTATTGCCACGTTGTATAATACATAATTAATAAAATAAAAAGGGAATGAACAAATAAAAACCGAGGATCACAAAGAAATCCAATTTTCTGTATGTTGAGTACCTATTCAGTTTTGTATTCCTATTGTAATTCAGTATTGTGGAACTACTCGACGGACTTTCATGCTGTTTTCTGATAGATAAGCGAAGTTTATAAAAAACAAAGGTTATGCGATTCGTTAGATTTGCTCTGTTCTTTTAGATTTTTCTCATTTTTATTTATTTCTAACTTTTTTTTAACTAAAATTTTGACTCGAACATTTGATATTACGCAAACAACGATTACTAGATACATCATACATTACATTACTTAGCTTATTTATATAGATACTATAGTAGCTAATAGGTTTAGTTATAAAAACATAAGTACCTCAGTTGTATTTCCAGTAAACCATTTACCTTTCAGTATCATCGCACGTTAGTTCTTGAAAAGGATGTAGTACTAAGTACCTACTATGTTTAATTTAAGGTACCGTCTCACTAGCGTATAATTTGCAGCTGGTCGATCGCACACTAATGCTGATGCATCATCGTCATCAATTATTATGACGACCTACGTGGCGCAGTGGTATCCGCGGTGGATTTACAAGACGGAGTTCCTGGGTACGATCTTCTGCTGTGCCGAATAAGGTCTGGCTGGTCGGAGGCTTCGGCCGTGGCGTTACCATCCTACCGGCAAAGACGTACCGCCAAGCAATTTAACGTTCCGGTATGATGCCGTGTAGAAGGAGTGTGGATTCTCATCCTGCTCCTAACAAGTTAGCCCGCTTCCATCTAAGATTGTATCATCACATACCATCAAGTGAGATTGAAGTCAAGAGCTAACTTGTAAATTAATAAAAATCTTCATCATCATTAACAGACGATGGGCATCCACTGGACATAGGTATCTTGTAAAGGCTTCCAAATGCCTTAAGCCTCATACATCTAGCGTTTCCCTGAATTCCCTGGATAAATGTCGTCGGTCGATCTAGCGCAGTTCAAACAAACCCGCGCTTTCCGGTGCAGGGTCGTCTATCCAGCAGCTTGAGATTCAACGTCTATCGTCAATTTATAAGCTATTGGATAGAAGCAGGCGTTACTCTGCGGAAGTTCATCATGAATATATAATAATTTATTTATTTTGTTAAGATTCGCGAAAAGCCGACGAACCCATGCGACAACGTCACCCAGGTCCGACAAAATACTCTCTACATACGTTTCACTCCGAAACCGGAGCGGAGCATCCTCAGGAGATGGTGACTCTAAAACGAGCAATTGCAAAGTCTCAGCAGCAATTGCACGTTGTAGAATCAACATGTATGTTAGTTTGGATGTTTGTTACTCTTTAACTGAAGCGATTTGGCTGAAATTTGGAATGGAAACAGATTAACACATAGGCTACTTTTTATCCCGAAAAAATCCATGGATTCCAGAGATTTGCGAAAATCTGATGATTTTGATGGTATGAATGTTTGTTACTCTTTCACGCCTCAGATAGTGAACAGAATCATCTGAAATTTAAATAAGAGATAGATTATATATCTGTATTAACACATAGGCTACTTTTTATCCCGGAAAAATCCATGGTTCCCGCGGGATTTGTGAAAAACTAAATTCCACGCGGAGGAAGTCGCGGGCGTCCGCTAGCAATTAATAATTATACCAATACCCAACTGGTTTGACTCGAAATTTTTAGTTTGGTTGACAACGACTTAAGCAAAAGCACGAAAGAGTGGTAGTCAGTAAAATTAACAGGCACGGAGTTAATAAAATTAACCCACCTGAAACCTATTTACGAGTATAACTTTTTCCTACTTGCAAGATGATAATTTATTGTATTACATTATTAAGTAGGTTAAGGATATACGCCTTGCCATCCAGGGAGGTAATAGCGACTGTGTAAGCCCAAGGGTGAACAAAAATAAATTAAATTTCAAAGAAGATATATTCTTTTAAATTATGAATTATTGTAGAATTAATGAATGAATTATTCTTATACACATTGTATTAATCTTGATAAAGTAGTGTATCTAATAGTCTTAGATATCCAATAATCACTAGAAGAAATTCGAAGCGGTAACCCTACTGGGTATTAAGTAACCAGTCCACTTGACATTGTAACTTGTGTGCCTCGTAACCGCGTTAGAGAAAGACTTGCATATTAATACCCTTATCACTATTTATGACATTACGAGTACATAACGGACGACCGTGACTACGGCCACGTGGAATTGAATTTTCTTTAGAAGGACTAATTTATGCTATCATCATCATCATCATTATCGGCTCACTGCTGAGCTCGAGTCTCCTCTCAGAATGAGAGGGGTTAGGCCAATAGTCCATCACGCTGGCCGAATGCAGATTGGCAGACTTCACACAAAGAGAATTAAGAAAATTCTCTGGTGTGCTGGTTTGCTCACGATAATTTCTTTCACCGTTTGAGACATATGCTATTTAATTTATGCTATACCGAGGCTAACTATGGGCCTCATAAGAAGGCTCAGAGTCACACAGCGGGCGATGGAACGAGCTATGTTAGGAGTATCTCTGCGTGATCGAATCAGAAATGAGGAGATCCGCAGAAGAACCAAAGTCACCGACATAGCTCAACGAGTTGCGAAGCTGAAGTGGCAATGGGCGGGGCACATAGTACGAAGAGCCGATGGACGTTGGGGTCCCAAAGTGCTGGAATGGCGACCCCGTAATTCCAGCACTTAAAAAATAGTAAGCGCAGTGTTGGCCGACCCCCCACCAGGTGGACTGACTACATCAAGCGAGTCGCAGGGATTCGCTGGATGCAGGTGGCTCAGTATCGTGATGTTTGGAAATGCCTACAAAAGCTCTATGTCCTGCAGTGGACGTCCATCGGCTGATATGATGATGATGATGATGATACCGAGGACTATATGTTACATCGCATTATATTGTTCCTAGCTATATGCACCACATGGCGTGCAATCCATAGATGCAGAAATAAACTGCCTACACTAAGAATTTATTACAAACTTGTATTGGAGGAGGAATTTTCCATTTTACATTTTGTATGAATAATACCTACCCTAGTTGAAAACATTAAGCAAACTCAGATTAAAGATACGCCAACCACTGCTGCGAAGTATCGATACAGTTGTTAATCGCAGGAGAATCAATCAAGATTGATCAATCAAATCAATCAATCAATCATTGATTATTTGCTAGTTCCGTCGAGTATTAATGAATGACATATAAAGAATTATGATTAATAATTGCAACATTGCATCGCAAAAGCATTGCATGTTCCAAAAATGCGAGTACCAAACAAGTTAGCCATTAAAGGTAAAAACGATTTAAAATTTAAGCAATAAATTCATCGACAACGCAATCTCCATAAGGTCTCAAAACAAGGAATTTGAAGGTTTACACTACTTTATTTAAATTGCAATAAATTATAGAATGAAATGGTCATATTTAAATATTTATTATTATAATCAAGACAGCTAAGACAGTAATAGCATAGTAATACTTGTATTCTGTGGTAATAGCTATGGATGATGTAGGTGAGCAGTCATATCTTAGATACATAGATAATTGTCAAAGAGTCATAATTATGTACCTTGCCGACGATTGACATAAGTCACACCTGAATATTCTATGATTAGCATTTTATATTATGCGTCGTACAATCTCTTGCTCTCTCGCTACAGTCGCTATCTCTCTCTCTCTCTCTCTCTCTCTCTCTCTCTCTCTCTCTCTCTCTCTCTCTCTCTCTCTCTCTCTCTCTCTTTCTCTCTTTTCGTATATTTACTTTGATTGAACCTTGAGCGACCTACCTATAGAAACACTGAATTCATACATAAATCACTTTTAGTGATATTTTAGTTATCGTCTCATATCCATGACATTCACAATTCACTTATCAATACTAATACTATAGTTTTAAACGTAACTTCGAACTTCCAATTTTCTGGTAATAACTGATAGTCTCCAATCTATAGATGCTACGTTTGAAGTTCTTTTTGGTCAATTTCTTGGCAAGAAATTCAATAACAGATAGGTCATAGAAACTGTCTTAGAAGATTTTTGTCGCCTCTAGCACAGAATACATAATAGTAAGTAGGTCCCTGTCAATTCTTCCAGAAGATCTTTGATGAATTGCTCTATGGTTATTCGGTTATTATCGAATAACTGTCTCGTACAGATTGCTTATGCATTGAAAAAAAAGACCGCCATTGCACACTTTTGTTTCTTTTCTTTTAAATGTAATATTTTCAATTTAATGTGCAAAAAGAAATAAATAATTAAAACAAATAAAAATGGCCGCAAAGCATCGGCATGAAAACTTTGATTATGTAATACAAATAAAAACATAACAAAACCTACTTTACTATTTTGTATGGAAAACGGTAATTTCATAGATAGCTGTAAAAACAAATTCAATAGCTTTACATCATCATTTCGTCGTAGGCTTAAACGCAATGACCGAAGATGTAATAACCGTCGTTTGTCTATACTTTAAACACGCATCAATAAATTATCACAGATTAATCAATAATATATAGACGTAGCGTACGGAACATGACGGTGTCGTACCCGTCACGGATACGAAATTCAAAAACGAATACGTTCTCTTGTCAGTACGATACGAACCGTCGCATCAGTAACTTTCAATATTATTCAAGAAAAATGGCGTCATACGTTTTTAAATATTTTAAAAAAACTGTTCACAAAAACTAAAGAAATAAGATAGAGATATTTTTATTGGTTATTTTTGATTATTATATTAATTTACGTAATTGTTGTTAGTGTTAAATTTTGAAATACAAATTATGAAAAAAGTTTGTATATGCGGATGTCAAGGAGACGCGTGTCTTATGTTTTTTTTTACTCTGTGTAAATTATGCACAAATTAACAGCGTGCCAGGTATGTCAGAGTTTCCCAAGTTTGGAATGTTAAATAAGTCATGCGTCATTCGTTCAATCCAACACCTACACAATTACTTAACAGCGTTAGTCAATTCGAATGCTAAATTCGATACACGGATCCAGGATCTGATAGGGTCACAAAAACTACATTTTACAACTCAATGCATAGTTATTCCAAAAAGACTAATACATGCGTTATATAAAGACGTTCTCACAATATACAAAATAAAATATAAACCAATACAGGCGTTATAAATATAAAGACGTTCTCACAATATACAAAACAAAATGTAAAATAAAAAAAACTGACTGCCTAAAAAGTAATAAGATATTAGTACCCTATATGAATGACTCCCACACTGATGCGAATCTAATGGTGTGGAATAATAAATTTATCTCAAAACTCAATTACCTACGTTGAAATCCGTTGACCAGTTTCAAACATGCCAAACACAAGGAATGAGACTCAAACATTTTATTTTAAGGTTCTTTTTTAATATTTATTCAATAGATCATATTTTCAATGTAGATTCGTTCCGTATATAATTACAGAAAAGCAAAATTTCCTGTTCTCTCCAAATGTTGTATCCTTTTGTGGACGAGTCTTTATTGGGCGGATATATTGGCTTATCAATGCTTAAGCATTTTATAACGTTTTATAACAGTCGTCACTAAAACCTGTCTATTATAGCTTTTTAATATTTAAATATTGTACCATTAAAACAATAATTGGATGATTTCAACTCAACCAGTTGAATATCTAAATTCTAAGCTATCTTATGATGTCCGAAAATAATATTCACAAAAAGTCGTCGACTTTAAATTAATTTGCAACCATGTGTTTTATATCTACAACTACCGAATATATTACATATACTCTCTAAAAATAGGATTTAGAAGTAGATATATACGTATATAGTTTCATATACAATTTTATCTATAAGTAGAGAATATAGGATTCTAAAATTCACCCTGTTCTGTTGTCAGTCTTGACTCATCAACCCACATTCGGCTCACTGCTGAGCACGAGTCTCCTCTCAGAATGAGAGGGGTAAGGCCAATAGTCCACCACCAGAATTAAGATAATTGTCTGGTATGCAGGTTTCCTCACGATGTTTTCCTTCACCGATTGAGACACGTGATATTAAAATGCACACAACTGAAAAGTTGGAGGTGCATGCCCCGGACCGGATTCGAACCCACACCCTCCGGAATCGGAGGCAGAGATCATATCCGCTGGGCTATAACGGATTAATACATAACAGTCTTTAGAGAAAATGAATTAAACAGTACGTAATATTAAGATATACAACAGAAATGATAAAAACCTATTCTCTTCAATTATGTTAGCCATCTACCTTTTAAGTATGTGGTAAGTAAATATGAGATGAATAATATACATACCTACACATATACATAACCTTAGATAACAAACATTGTTTAGCATTTCAACGTGTTCGGACTCCTTACGATGTTTAAAGTGGGACAATTGAGTTTTCCCAACATCGCGGCCGATGTTTATCTCTTTTTCCGGTTACCTAAACGAGATGCGAACAATGATCCGTTAGCTACGAAAGGACACTGTTTATGTGACCGCGTAGAGGGGATGCTTGGCGGGTTGGACGTTGGCTGGGGTCTAGCGCAGTGGGTTTTCTGAAGGCTGTGCTGCGAGTCGCATGCCAACGACACTGACCTCGCGAGACCCTATTATAATACTACAAACATTGACAACCTGCTATAGTACGAGTGTCTCACTGGTACCATGTTGTTCATTTACACGTTATTAATCTCCCTAGTGAGTGTCGCGAAGTCAGCGCCGGCCAATGGCTTCGTATTCCCCGATGAAAGGAGGCAACAAAGAAAGTTGGAGCCGATTATCACACCGCCAGTTCTACCAGTTTTAGAGCATTTGGAACGTGACCCCAGCACTTTGTTGCCTGGTGAACGTGGTGCAGTGAATCAAGTGAAGCCTAGATTTGGTTTGGGGGGTGGTTTTAATGTGAAGCCCTCTGGTAATGGGGGGTTGACTGCGAGTATCAGCAGCAGTGCTAATGGTGCCGGTGCTAGTCATTCTGCTTCGCAATCCTTTTCGTTTGGATTCAATCAAGGATTCAGTGCTTCACACTCGGCGAGCCAGGCTTCATCGTTTAATGGATTTGGAAAGTAAGTTACTTTAGCACCGTAGTATAATTTTTTCTGCTTAAGCTACTTCTTATCTTAGGATATTGTCGCATATCTTTGATGCTAAGGTTAGTCAGTTGATTAAGAGTGCGAGATATTCTTTTATTCGCTTTCGTAGCATTTTTAAATGATTAACATTACCAATATTCCAATAATGGGCACGATAATTGCTTGTTTGGTGTTATTGTGATGTATTGAATTGTGCAATTTACTTGTTTTTTGGGATTCTATAATCGGATTACTTTCATTGCCACTTAAGTTAGATTTTTTGTAAGCCGTCAATATAAATAGCCGACTTTGAATAAGTCGAATACAATTAAAGAGTTCGCCCTTGAGTGCCTATCTCGTGAGCCAATTGGTCCACATGTCTTTTATCGTCTCGAGATATTTCTTGACGAACTATGATATAGAGAGTTTTCTTTCTTTTAAGAAAATTTTAGTTAAAATTATTAGTTGTAAAAATAAGTAAAAATAAGGTATTACGACCCGTGTCTCAGAGAGCACCTTATGTAATTATCATTAACGTCTGATATTATCATCCACCAACCCGTATTGGAGCAGCGCGGTGGGTCTAAGCTCCATATCCCCTCTTCTGTAAGGAGGGAAGCTTCGCCCTATAATGGGCCATTAAACGGGCAGATAGTGATGATGATTATTATTTTTCACTACTCTTGCTCAAAATCATTGTCATATGTCATATGTCACCACTCCACAGCGGGGCTTAGCAAGCATTTGAGCCTCCAAGGGGAAAAGTAATTTTGTTTTTTTTTTTTTTTAATTTTTGTCTGCGAGTACGAGTACTAGCCTACTATAAAAAGAAAAAGGTTTAATTCGTAAATAGTTTAGTCATACTAAAATAATGACTTCTGTAAAACAAAGGAGGTTTTATTCGTAAATAGAACCAGCATAGGCAGGTACGAGTACGTACATGTGTAAGGTAAGGCCCTGATTGCTTGATGAAATTTTATAATTGGAACGAAATGCAGCGTTCTGCTTGCTTATCTGCGGAATACGCAATTTTTGTTCATTTGATTTTTATTGAGTTGCGAGCTGCGTCTGCAAAAAAAATTTTAACATTGAATATTGTACTAAATTATTTTATTTTCTCGCAGTCGTAGTGAAAAGTAGACTGTAACACGCGGGGCCAAAATAAACTCTATTTCTATTTAGCGGCCCTCGCCTTACGGCTCGTCCTCCAGAAATACTTCGTAATATATATATAGCCTTTTTAGTTTCTTGTATATCAAACTCATCATCATCATTAACAGCCGATGGACGTCCACTGCTGGACAATTGGACTTCCATTGGATAGTCCTCATGCATGGACTTCCAAACAAAACAATCTCGAGCAGCGAGCATCCAGCTGCTTCCTGCGAGCCGCTTGATATCCTCGGTCCACCTAGTGGAGGGTCGACCAACAGAGCGCTTTCCGGTGCGGGGTCGCCATTCCAGCACCTTGGGACCCCAACGTCCATCGGCTCTTCGAACCATGTGGTCTGCCCATTGCCACTTCAGCTTCGCGACTCGCTAAGCTATATCAGTGACTTTGGTTCTTCTGCGGATCTCCCCATTTCTGATTCGAAATTAATTCTAATATTTTGTAATTTCAGTGGCTTCAGCGGTAGCCAAGCCAGCAGCCAAGCGGCTTCATTCAACGGTGCAGGTGCGACGGGCGCTGCGTCCTCTGCGTCTGCTCTAGGAGGCTTCAATGGCTTATCGGGCAGCCAGAGCGCCTCGTCTGCGTTTGGCTTTAACTCATTGAATGGCTTCGAAAATGACCCGGTAAGATTTTTATCAAAATATACGTCCACTTATTAATTAGAGGGATGATGACTAGGTCAATAAGGTCAATGTTAAGTAATTTATACATAAAAAGCAAAGATTGTCTGGATATTTGCAAAATTTTAATTTTCAAAAAGTACTAAAAATTTTTTATCGTAATTAGATGAAAATTCATACAGTTTTAGCTTCCTTACATTAAATGTGACATTTTTTAATATATGAACTATAAAGATAAACGCACAAATAACAAAGATATTAGTAATTTTGTTTGAACGCCCATACAAATCTAACGATCATTACATTGCCTATGACGTCATTTTTTCGAGCCATTTTGTATGGGGCGTTTTTCAGGGATCCGCGGCAGCGCCGCAAATCTGACTCTTTAAATCCCTGTAGCTCCGAAAGTAATGATCGCAGATACCCTGTTACTTTTACAAAATTGCTTTACTATTAGTATACTCTTAATTTATATACAATTTAAAAAACTGTCATCATCCCTATTCTTTATGGGTTACTTGGAATAGGCGGGAAGAGTGACTTGAGTGGAAAAGGGGAGTGTTTGTTAACTGTCAACGAATCCTTTAACCCTACACACAACGTTCACAAGTGCGTGACTTCACTCAAGGTCATTCTCTGCCATTCTAGGGTCTTATTTTGATTTGTTAATTAAGTTGTCCTGACAAATGTTGTGAATTTGTTCGACATTAGTTTTCTTATTTTTGTAATCACTGCTGAGTCCGCTAAAATATTCGACAGAGGAGTACCCTCTAGCAAGGCAGGTCTTTTAGAAGGTGATTGATCTGAGGTAGATACGCACAAATTGCGAGTATGCGTATTAGGTACACGTATACTTATAACAGATCTAACTTCCCTATTACTATTTATCTTTTTCACCAACTTTCCAAAAATTAAATCACAATGTACTTAAATTTGAATGATACGGTGACATAATACTTAAGTTTTATTGTATCAGCTGCCAAGGTACCTACTTGTATTTCTCTCACGAACATAACCTGTTAAAAAAAATATGCATAAAACATTATAAATTATCTGGCATATCAAAACCAGAATAAATTAATTATATCATCGAATTTAATTATAGGTAGATAATATTAATTAATGAATATTTATGTGCAGCCCAATGTCAAAACGTTGGTATAATATAATGTCAAAATGTAATTAATTATCAAGTATAATGTATACGTATAAACCTAGATTTAAATCGTAAAGAAACCTAATCGTATGATAAATATTTAAAAATGAACCGTCCAAGTGCGTGTCAAGCCACGCGCAGTGTCGGGTTCCGCAGTCGTAGAGTACCTAACTTTTACGATGGTTCTGGAAATTCGGAAAAAGTTAAGCCGCCTGGGTGCTTTCATTAAATCTCTTTTTTAGATTTATAATTAAGTCTACAACTTTTATTTTACTTATTTAATATTATTTATTTATTTATATGGCATTCATGTACCTATATCCTAATACATCGATAGTCTTACTGTTAATAGAATGGTTGTCACATGAGGCCCTGTCAGGGCATTGCTAATGCTTAATATAATTTATATACACTCAATATACTAAACAAAATTCAGATAAAGTTTAAATTAATTTGATTAGAAATATTACTAAAACTTTTTGAGTTATTGACCTCACAAATGCTACAATAAAGATTATAAGTCTTAATTGATTTAAAGTTCAATGACACGGTAATTTAACCAGTAGTGACTGATATCTGTGATCCGGCAGTTTATTATCTGAGCCAAAGTTAATGTGAAGGTCGCACTTTCATATCCTTGTTGAATCAGGATCCAATTCGGACTTTTACGTTCCACCTTTACCTTGTCTTTTACGGCAAATGTCACTGAAGATGATTTTTTTATTGAAGGTTGTTTATGCACTTTTTAAGACGGAAAGACATTATAATTATATAGATTTATTGTATCAAATCATTTTATATGAATACGAAATTACCTCAAAATTATATTTTACTGTTGTTTAATTAATACTCACGTGATTTAAAAGCTACGTTGTCCTTTGAGTTTCACTATTGAGTCATACGATATCCTGGTAATCCAGTCAGTATCGTGAAAACAAAGTAAGCTTGCTTCCACGATTGAGATTTTTTGTAAGGGACAAAAACTAACGCTTAAACATGATGAAAATTAGCTTGATAGTAGTAGCTTCCCCTAATCCTGGATCTCTTCGAGAAAAAAATGCGTCCAGGTACTGGGATTCGCCTTCCGTACACGTATGTAACATCAGTTTGCTGATGTTACGTCACGCTGGGGCAGATCCGTTCTGGAGTGGAGACCACGGACCAGCAAACGCATTGTAGAACGCCCTGTAGCCAGATGATCCGACGACATTAAGAGGGCAGTGGGAAGTGGCCGGATGAGGATGGTGGAGCATCGTGCAGGCTTATGTCCAGCAGTGGACGGATACAGGCTCATGATGATACCGTGCAGGTGTACACATTAAGTAAAAACTACCATTCTGTAGCTCAATTAACCTATGTGTTTCTATGATTCCAGGTGTCATTCGAAGGTGGTCTCCTGGACGTTAGACACCGTGGCGTGCCCGGTTTTTCGTTCCCTGACCTCGTCAGGAGACATAAGGCCCTGACTGCTGCCACGTTCAAGTCCTTACCATTTGACAACAACGATGACTTCTTAGCTACACTGGTTTCCTTTTAAACAATGTAGCTACATAGTAGGTTTAGTACGATCATACTTTAGTAAAATCCAAAGAAAAGCGCTGGACGCTATATGCAAAATAACAATTAGTTGCAACTCTAATCCTTTTGTAAGAATAGTAGAGCTCAATGAAACAGAGGTCCTCTAAGGAAATACCGCCATGCTTATTTTACTGCCAATCAACAGTACTAGACTACAAGCCCTTGAACAAAAATTACCTGTGAAATTACCCAACGTGAATAACGCTTACAAGGCTTACTATATCAGAAAATAACTCTGAACACTATGCCGTTATTTCTGAGCGGTACAGTGGTGAGTACGCGAATAAATGGAATTCCTCAGGTACAAATGATGAATTACGACTAATTATAATTGTACGGCTTTGTTATAGTGTTAAAGATGATTTAAAATAAATGTCGAAAATCCTAGTGCTGTACTAAAATGGTGGTGCCAGAAGTCAAAACAAACTTTTAATTGTCGACAATTGCAGAAGTAAAACAGGTCATTTATTACTGTACGGCATTTGTGCAATTCGTTTTGTACACATATACAGATACTTTACCCAAAAACGCCGTACATTTTTCCACCGCAGGAGTCGAAATATAAGGGTCGCAAACCTTACCGTCGCGTACTCAACTGTACCGCTCAGAAATGGCAGCATAGTGGTCATTTCACATGTAATTTTTGTTCAAGGGCTTGTAGTCTATACCAGACAGTACCGTGATTTGCTGTGAATGTTGTAATTACAGACAAAACATTATTTAGACACATGGCACCATGGTCCACCATGGTTGATCAATCAGTAAACAAGTACCAATTAGTAATCAGTATGGGTATATTCAAGTGAATAGCCGATCTTCTAGGCAATGGCGTTCCATCATAGGCATCATTGCTTACTATCATGTATCAGGCATGATTGCAGTCGAGCGTAATAATAAAAAAAATCCAGTTTCACCTTATTTGCTTACTCTATCAATTAGTATGACAAAGTAAGCTAATTACGTTACAATTACATACCAATACCAAGATGAATCATGTAAAGTAAGTCCCTACCTCCGTTCATGTGCACGAATGCTTAACTTTTATCTCTACCAAGTTAGCCCGCTTTAAATATTCTACACCAGGTGATATCGCAGTCAAGAGTTATCTTTTCATTGAATAAAAAAAAATGTAAAAATGGCAGTGTATGAAAGATGTTCTCAAACTTTTAAGACAAGAGAACACAAAAAATAAGAGAACACTCATCAAATAATTTTTATTTTATGGAATCTGTATCAATTGATTATAAAAAAACACTGTAATTTACATAAGATCAAAAACTTGTATTAGGAATATTTTTAAAACTGAAACACTACACTCCTTGATTGAATTTTTAATGTGAGTAACTGTGTAATTGTTTTTATTAATACTTAAAATTGAATGCATATGCTTCATACATTGGTAAATGTAGTAATCAGTATGCATATTTCTGGGGTAGAATCAAAGTAATAATTTAAATATTTTTGCGGAACCCTAATACGGTGATTTTTGTATTGGACGAAATTATTAATATTAAAATAGAAATTATTTCTTACACATGTAAGCAAAAAATAATAAAACGTATTATGCTGGATTATGTCACATATTGATTCACCGGATACGTCGATAGCTTCATAGTTTTTTCGTAATTAGTCAATATGGCTAATTATAAGATAAGCAAGCAATAACCAAGTTCCATTATTAATAGTTAGCTAGCGATCGGCAAATTGCAAAGTTTACTCTAGCTTGCATTTTTCTATGCGAATATGCTCAGTTTTGAATCGCAATACTCGTGTTACCTTCTTGTATTTAGTAAAAAACACTAAGTACGAACATAATGCTCATTTTATGTCTATTTTATTTATTTTACCATTTAACGATTAGTTTTCTGTAAATTAATAGATTATGGTCAACATTTAACGTTATGGCGTAATATACGCTGTAACGAATCAATTTATTAACGAACTTTAACGACTGACGCACTATTTATTGATTAATATAGTTTTACTTTATGATATAATCAATATATTATTACAAAGTAAGTGTTCTTATTTTTATAGTACCCTAAAAGCACTGTCACGAAGTAAAGGTAATGGGCAGGGCACATAGTTCTAAGAGCCGATGGACGTTATTGTACCAAGGTGCTGGAATGGCGATCCCGCACCGATAAGCGCAGTGTTGGTCGACCTCTAGACCACTAGATGAACCGCAGACAGCCGCTGGATGCTAGCGGCCTGAGACCATGATGTTTAGAAGTCTATACAAGAGGCCTATGTCCAGCAGTGGACTTCCATCGGCTGAAAATGATGATGATGATGATGAATGCACTGTCTCCTATCTGCCTCCTTGATACAATGGTTAGCTGATGTTGCATCGGATGTGAGTTCCTGAATTCGAAGCTATGGCTTTGAAATACTGAAGTCACCCTTCTTCCAAAATAATCTAACCAGGACAGTTATAAAGCTGGTAATGTTTTAACCATTGTGATTGGAAATGTTCTTGTTCTGTCATTCATTTATTTGACCTTTTATTTTAATTTTTAAAAATGTTAATAAAATATAAATACAAAACACTATCAATAAATTATAAAGAAAATAATCAACTCTCCCGCCGCGGGACATTTGAGTGCCCAAGCAATCTTTGGTCATGAAGGAAGCCTACACCAACGATATTTTATAATAGAGATAGGTAGGGTACTAGCGGACAAATGCCTCAGTTATGATGCGTTAGTGCCCTATCTCTATTATAAAATATCGTTGGTGCAGGCTCTTTGATCGTGCATATTGTGATCTATTCAGGTTTAAGGTCAAGAAACAGTCAGTGGTCCGTTAAAGCAACAAAAACTTCGCATGCCAGTTAATATGAACCTGTTCTCACCAAGTTCACATCATATTGTTGCTTCACACATATCCAAATATAGTGATAGCAATCCACGTTTGCTTGTCATGTTGTAAGACAGACAAGTTTGATGTTCTAACCAGACGCATTGTCAGGTCAGTGCCCGGTCAGAGATGAAGAAAAAAATGGCAAGCAATTAAATCTCACTGATTTTTAAAGTGGTGTGAAATTATTCAGGGTACTCGGGAGTATTTTCCATAACTCTAGGGTTATATTCTTTAAGGAAAATTAATTAAAAATGTATGAGGAACATGTGTTCTAAAATGAATATTTTCGGAGTAAGCAAAAGAAATATTTCTTTTGTAAATAGATCCCTTATATGGCATCCTTATATTATGACCTAGTCTAACTTATCTATACTAATATTCTAAAGCGGAAGAGTTTGTTTGTTTGATTAAACGCGCTAATCTCAGAACCTATTGGTCCGATTTAAACAATTCAGTGTTAGATAGCCCATATATTGCGGAAGGCTATAGGCCATATATTATCCCTGTATTCCTACGGAAACGGGAACCACGTGGGGGAAACCGCACAACGTCAGCTAGTTCATAGATAAATATGATGAAGTAGCTTACTATTGAAGTGCGGAGTGCCAGTTGATAGTCTTACCACTAAGATTACGTATTTTAAAATGTAAGGATAAATAAACACGTGTGTTACATAGATAGTCGGAATTACTTGAATTACTTTGTATGAAAACATACAAAGATTTTTTTGGCTAAAAAAATTTGTTATGCAGTTCGGCTTGTATAAGTGGACTTTTCAACCTTGAAGAAACATTCTGCAAATACTCCGCAACACCCTGTATATACATTATGCAATACAATAAGTAAACAGGTAACAAGTTTTGTCAGTGCTTTAAGGGAATATGATTCGTTGAAGTCATTTATATTTATATCAGTAAGTCAGAAAGACTGAGGAAAATTTCAATACATAAGTAGCAGCCTTAGTCCAGTGGATATAACCTCTGCACCAGATTGTGGAGGGCGTAGGTTCGAATTTGATCCGGAGCATGCACCTCCAACTTTCAGTTGTGTGCATTTTAAGAAATTAAACATCACGTGTCTCAAACGGTGAAGGAAAACATAGTGAGGAAATTTTCTTAATTTTCACGCACACGCAGAGAATTTTCTTAATTCTCTGCGTGTGTGAAGTCTGCCAATCCGCATTGGGCCAGCGTGGTGGACTATTGGCCTAACCCCTCTCATTCCGAGAGGAGACTCGAGCTCAGCAGTGAGCCGTATATGGGTTGATAATGATGATGAATGATAAATAGCAGTCTCAAGGCGTGGTATACGGTGTATGTTAGCAAAATAAAAACGAAGTAAGCAGGGTCTTCATCACATCAGACGGACAGATATGGAGATGCGGATATGTGGATAAGAAAGACTTCTTCTTTCCATTTTCCATAAGTTTTTAAAAACCTCCTAAGGCTTTTTCAAGTTTATACTTGTATTAAAACTGTGTTGAATCTAAATTGCCATGTATAAACAAAAGGCTCTATGCTTTAGTATGAATTTTGCTCGCATATATAAACAAGGCGAGTGAAAACATCCTACCATATTATATGAATTTATTTAAACAGACACTTCAATTTTATTTATTTGTACTTCTGGATAATTCTTACTCACCTGCATAGATCTTAATATTGTAAATAGATAATAAACATAACATTAATTTAAGATAAACATTAAGTTCTTTTAATTACAGACCGTCACCTAAATCATTAACTTCTAATAAAATCATTCAACATTAACAGTTTGACTTTAAACTTCGTAGGGTTTCGTAGGGTTAAAAAGTTTGTAGGGTGAATCTCTCTACCGAACTGAATTTGAAAATTCTTTTACCACTAAAAAGCCACGTTATTTTTGACTGTCAAAGGCATATTTATGCCCATATTTTCTCACGGGAACGGGAACGGTGTTGACTAGTATAAAATACAAAGATAACGTAACAAATGACAGCGGCAAGACGATAATTAAATCACTTGACAATTATTGATGACGATGGTTTCCGCGAACAGCAAATGATGGACGTCACAAAAACCCGCTATTATAAGATTCCCAATACAATTATTTACATTTCCATACAATTTCTATTTCATTTAAAACATTCACACGTTGCAAAAGAAACAATGGTCAAATCTGACTACGTAATAAATGACCGCACATCGTTCAAGATCCTGGTATAAGCGATTAGTCACGACAGTGTCTGAATCGAGCTTGTAATACAAATGGTCCTTAAGTTGGAACAACTTAATGTTTATCCAGAATCAATTTTGGTTTTGCGTACCGAATTGAATTCAAAACAGCTATTCGGAATTTGTCTTTGATGCGATGAGGCCGATACGTATGATCCTGATTTGTGGACGCCTACCATTAGTAGACATAATATGAGCAATATTAGGCTTTTGTTTACCTTTGGAATTTCTATAAATACAGGAAGAAATTTTTTTTAGTGCGGATATTTTTATATTTTGTACATAAACAAAATTTAATGATCACGTATTTTTTCTTTTTTTTTTAACTCAAAAATAACAAAATTATCGTTAGCTAAAGTTATTTACTTTTGAACAGAATTTTAGGGTCACCCTATTGTGCGTTTATTTTATTTTCGTTTGATACCTAAAGGACGTCACCAGATCACTTTTAAGCTGAATATATCTTGTTTAGTAATAATGTGTGCATTATTTTGTTATTTTAGAGACATAAATTAAAAAAAAAAATTACATAAAATGTATCGAACTGTTTGTAGATTTATATTCTATTAATGATACAGAACCACGAAAAAAAATATCCGCACTAAAGACCGAATCACCCTGTATATTGATTAAACCAACTATATGGTACCATGATCGTCAAACGTCAGGAATAAGTTCCAATTTACCTTCCACGTATTAAGCCTTGTCCCAATATTAAAGATAAAAATATATATGTGGAATATTAGATGGATTAAGTAAACATAACATACAAGATAATATTGTGTAGGTACAAACAATATAATATAATATTATGCCTAACAAATATTACAATACAGTACTAATAAAGTCATAAAATTAAACTTTTCTTTTTATTTTTTTTATGTAGTATACGAATATACAAAAAAAACAGTTATTATATGAAATAACACTATTGCATATTAGTCATAATGTATTCAAAATATCTAAAGACATTGTGAATATTTAAGGAAATATCAATTCTACAGGTCAAACTATAAGGTCCACTTTAGCTTACACACTGACCAACAACAACATACTAGTACCTAACCATTGAAGATAAAATGGACGCAATTAATCGGATACAAAAATAAACACTGTATCAATTCCGAGGAAAGCGATACATTGCCAACAGATGTTTATGAAACACATTATTTCAATTCACGGCAAACTGGGTACGAATAAGTGGAAATTTATTCTTGTATAACACATATAGTCGAGAAAACGTATGTACAGCCAGACAGTCAAGCTTTATCAGTCGTCCGGTGCTTTCGTGTATTATTCATTAATAAATAAAATGACACGAAAACGAAGCTTGTTTGTGTTTACAACAGTTTTGTGTTATGTTGCGTGTGTAAAAGTTTTGCCCATGGACGGCACGGCGGTGACTTTAGCAAGTAGTTTTAATGTCAAACCCTCTCCTGTTATACCAATCGAGTTGACTACAGAAACAGTCGCAGCTGATTTTATAGAAGAATATTTACCTCCTCCACTAACAACATTTGAATTGAAAACGGAGATACCGGGTCTACAAAAGATTACATTGACCCCAGTTGAGCATATAACAGTAGAACCTACGCCAAAGTTAGCCGCTATCATTGAGTCAGAACCAGGAGTTACTGCTGAAGCAATTGATGATATATCACCGACTAGTGTTCCGAAAATTAGCATATTGGAAACGTATGATGTACCTGCGATTAATCTCCTACCACCCAAGGTAACTTAATTTACAATTTATAACGGAAATATTGTCAAACCATCGACCCGTCTGGTCGCTGTCTTGAGTGTTAAAATGCCTCTATACAGGCAGATATCTTTCTATGACATCATTGGGATTGGTAAATACAGAGTATTATCAATCCAACAATGAGAGCTGTGATAGCCCAGTGGATATGACCTCCAACTTTTTAGTTGTGTGCATTTTATGAAATTAAATATCAAGTGTCTCAAACGGTGAAGGAAAACATCGTGAGAAATCTGCATATCAGAGAATTTTCTTAATTATCTGCGTGTGTGAAGTCTGTCAATCCGCATTGGGCTATCGTGGTGGACTATTGGCCTAACCCCTTTCATTCTGAGAGGAGACTCGAGCTCAGCAGCCGAATGGGTTGATAATGATGATGATGAATGATCTCTCTTTCATATCGTCACTTTTTCGAATAGTATTAAAGTTATTTGAGGACAAAATTTGATTCGCATACGTGTTAGAGCTTACTTTCAATTATCCTCTCGTTCTGTTTTAAATCTGACTAATGAATCATTACCAATTATTATTATTAGTCATGTAATTAGATTTGCCTTACGCATAAGTACTATCCGAAAGTTTTAGCAGAGGTCATGGAATGGTTATCATATACCTACATACCTAATTGGAGCTATAAACAATATCCTCATTCTTCTTACTGTGACGTTATTAAAACAAGTTCTTTTGATTTTTTCAGAAACAATGACAACTCATTTGGAAAACATGATACACTCAGATGATGAAGGAAAACTTAAACTACCTCATAACAAGATTTGGACAATGCATCCTATATCAAGTAAGGAGGATAATCAGTACAGTTATTAGTGACTAGCCGGCGACTCGCGGTTTCACCCGTATTTCTCGTTCCCGTTAGAATACGGGGACAAATAGCCTATGACACTCACAAATAACGTGGTTTTCTAGTGGTAATAATATTCAAGAGCGGTTCTGTAGATCCAGAGATTACCCCCTGTGGCGTAAACTTCATAGATGCAAAAATGTACTGCCTACTCTAAGGATTTATTAGGAACCTGTAGTAGAGAAAGAATTTTTCATTTTGTATAATTTATACGTATCATTATAAATACGTATCATAATTGATGATTGATATTAATACCCCGACATATTCCGATGGGGTTTCTCTGCGTGATCGAATCAGAAATGAGGAGATTCGCAGACTAACTAAAGTCACTGACATAGCTCAGCGAGTCGCGAAGCTGAAGTGTGGGCAGGCCACATAGTTCGAAGAGCCGATGGACGTTGGGGTCCCAAGGTGCTGGAATGGCGACCCCGCACCGGAAAGCGCAGTGTTGGTCGACCCCCCACTAGGTGGACCAAGACATCAAGCGGGTTGCAGGGAGCCGCTGGATGCTGGCGGCTCGAGACCGTTTTGTTTGTAAGTCCATGCAAGAGGCCTATGTCCAGCAGTGGACGTCTATCGGCTGACAATGAATGAATGAATGAATGAATATTCCGACGTTGTATCACGTGAGTTTAGCTTGTACATATGTTTTCTGTGGTTTTAGCCGTGTTCCACAATAAATTAATGTTTACGTATAATGCCATAGAGCCATGTGCACGCTATTGATTACCCCCTACAACACCACAAACTTTACCTCTGTTTAATACTGTAGATGAATTCCAAAATATTACCTTTATCCTTATAGATACATGCATATCATAAACATATAGTTAATATGCCTTCAAGAATACTGTATGAACTTCCCGAAGACTAGTCAAACAACTGTTAAGGACCACTTACATTAAACGAACGACGCGTACGTACGTATAAGTGTTTTATACACATCTGACAACGAAATGTTTGTGAAGATCTTTCAAAGAAACACTTATTTTTTACTCAGTCACTTTTGATTAGGTATATAAGAGATTTTACTTAATTAGTTATACTATAGGTACCTATTTAAAGCAATGTACTACAACATTAACAGTTAAATGAGCATTTATACCGAATCATTCTTATCTTATGAGAAACCATTTTAGATTGTAAGCAGAGTTGTCCGAGATTATTGTGACACTGTTTGTTTGCAAATATTACACATCTACGCCACTTTTTAATAGCTGTTACATAACTAGTAATGAATGTAATATTTAGTTTGGGTGTAATTTTGCAACTCAATTTTCAACCAGACACTCGTATCTTCAACCTATCCTATGTATAACCTAATCGATAAAGTTGAATGTATATTTTACCGTTAAATTATAAAATACGTTAGTTTATAATCTCACTTGTGATATTATAATCTACCGTCATACCGTCATTGTGAACTGAAAATACTCATTACAATATAATGTGTTATTTTCGGTAATCTATCGGAACATTTAGTTTTGACATGACATGACAATTCATGATTCGCTGTTTGACGCTATTCTAAATCCAACATGGCAGTTTACCGGGGTGGTGGACTAGTTATTTAATCGAGATAGCAGACTACTTATATATATAGTCCACAATATGGGTATCAAACTATAGGCTTTCTTACAGGAAAAGTTAATTTTATTCTTGTTAGCGCATTTAAATACTCGTAAAAGCTTGATTTTAAGGAAGGTTATTTTACTTATAATTTATTACTTACAGACAACTTGTTTAAATATATAATAAAGATATCAAAATGATGCAACGTTAGCTCAAAACCCAAGTAATAAATGATATGATGCAATGATAAATGATAGAATGATAAATATAGAAAATATAATTTATTTATAAATATACAACTCATGAAAATGCTATTTTATCGTATTGTTATGTTCTTACTTGGTTCTTACTCATGTATGACGAGACTGTATAGTTTTAATGGCGAATACTTCAAACAAGGTAGATATGATTATCACAACACTCATTTTATTTATCTGCTTTGGTTGTTTTATGTTTTAGTATAATTTGTAAATTGTACATTTTATAATTAATAAAAGTATTAGCTATTGCACCATGTTTTATTTCTATTTAAGTGTCACTATAGTGTTAGTAAAGTTAAAAGATAATGCTACCAAACAAACTGGAACCTTTTTTTGACGTCGCTTAGAAAATTCGTTGAACCAGGGTAGGGGTAGGGTAGGGTAGGGGTAGGGTAGGGTAGGGGTAGGGTAGGGTAGGGGTAGGGTAGGGTAGGGGTAGGGTAGGGTAGGGGTAGGGTAGGCCTAGGGTAGGGGTAGTTGAAAATTTACATCGACTTTCATGCGGACGAATTCGTCCGCTAGTTTGATATAAAGTCCTCCAAGGCACGCTACGATACCATACGATACTGTTCGCTTTGGATGTCGGTGTATGATAACTGGCCAAGTGTGTGTTGTCTACGAGTATATAAACTGAAGATTCCTTCAGTTGATACCAGTAGTCTGTCTACTGTCACCGGACATCCATCGTCTGATATGATGAAGATGAAATGAATTCAATGATGAAGTCTGTCACTGTAAAGCTGAGTGTTCACATATTAAATCACGCACAATTTGGAAATAAATGCAAATGGATATTGTAAAACTGCTCGTAATTTAAGCAGCCTTAGAATGTCAAATAATCTCAAGAGGTCACATCAATATTTCGTAAAGCAGATGACATTTAAAATACAACAATTAGAATGTAAAAATGTTGTAAACATAGGTAATATAATTTTAATATTAGATAATAATTTATGATGTCATAATTTAAAACAACGATAGATATGCAAAACTCAGAAGAGCTCATAGAACGGGGGCCTGCGATGGCCAGACCACATTTTATGAAGGCTGTGAATCTGTCAGTCTCTTGCCATAGGTTAGAGTGGTAGCCAATTATGGAATTAACTACGAGTAAGACCGTGATGGCTTTACAAGTTAGCAGGTTTTAAGGGTCCAGATTCTCAGTTATCCCACTAAAATTAGATATTTATGCCACTGTAATGTAATGAAGGTGTTTGTAGCATTTAGTGATTTTTGTGCAATGAGGCGAAACCGAATTGTTAATGGTTATTTACGTGCATTGGCGTAAATATAATACAATACTTTTTCTATGATCATGATAAAATAAATAAAAGAATAAACAAAACTTGGAGTATGGAATCTTGAAACCTTCCAATACCATCACGATCCAAACTCTATAATTGACTACCGTACCTACTTACCTATGGACTCTTTTTGGACCAAGGCGCTTTTTGTTTTGTTTAGAATCCTCGTGACTTTAATATTAAGTTATCCACCAATTATTATCACCATTTTCAAACAATATTATGACGTTTAGACGACTGACGTTTCGAAAGTGCTTGTAGCCTTGAAATAAATGAAATTTGACCTTTGACTAGAAGGATAGCCTAACAAACTCACAGCTTACATAAAATGAAGTCTGGCTACCACAGACCATCTATCACGGAAGATCGTGATGTTAATATACTTCAAAAATATATAAATGAAGCTTCCAATAAACATCCCGAGCCACTCAGTCGCGATGTTAATATTAAGAAGACTTATTGTTTTATTATTTTTGTTACAATTTATCTTATTTACAAATGGAAACGAAGTAAATAAGTTTCGTAATGAAAAAATTGTTCTCGTTGCACCTATATTGGCACCGAATAAAAACTCGCGGTCAAGAGTAGTGGAAACTGCCAAGGATTTTCCTGTTGTGAGACTGATAACCACGGATAAAGCGAAAACATACTCATCCGCACGCACGGCAGAACCTCAGCCTATTTATGTCGAAGTAAGTTACTCATAGCTGTATTTTTTTTAATATTTTCTACAAGTTAGCCCTTGACTACAATCTCACCTGATGGTAAGTGATGATGCAATCTAAGATGCGAGCGGGCTAAATTGATATGAGTAGGATGAAATCCACACTCCTTTCGGTTTCTACACGACATCGTACCGGAACTCTAAATTGCTTGGCGGTACATCTTTGTCGGTAGGGTGGTAACTACCCACGACCGAAGCCTCCCACCAGCCAGACCTGGACCAATTAAGAAAATCTCAATCGGCCCAGCCGGGAATCGAATCATAGAACCCAGGCCCCCCGTCTTGTAAATACACCGCGCACGCCACTACGCCACGGAGGCCGTCAGAATATCTACTTAGATAAAAAAAGAAAGATAAATAGTTATACTTATGCCACTGTCATGTAATGAGGTCACTGTATCAAGAGTAATACAATGGCTAATTGCGTGCAGTGGCATACAATACTTTTTCTACGACCATGGTAAAAGAAATAAAAGAGTTAACAAAACTTGGTAAATTGCCGTTGGGCATGGCCTAGATTTAGTCTCGGCGTGGCCTTCTAGATTTTGTATCTTATAAGGAAGCCTGAATTTTTTTTGCCAATGCCATGGAATATCTAATATAGATTCATGAGTCCTAAGGGTAAGCAGTGAATCTCTGAACAGAAAAGAAAGAAAAGAAAAGAAAGAAATATCTTTATTTTTAGGCAGTGCCACACATTACAATAATAAAATTTAAATATATAACTTATAGCTAAAACAAAAAAAGAAGAACGCCCTGCAATATGTGGCATAACCTAGAAAAAGGCCCTAACTCAGCATTTTGCTACATACTTAATATCCAAAAAAAAGTATGCCGCACTGATTTTCAGTTAGGGCCCAGTTAAGGTGCCGCCACGTACACAGTTCAACATCCTATGTACACAGCACTTTATATTTATATCTATATATCCTGTGTACTTTATATTTGTACTTTAAACTTTATATTTATATATCCCGTGTACATACGAGTACAGTACAAATAGTTGCGCTAGTATTTGATACGATATCCGGAAAACCCATACTGTAAACAGGTTTTAAAGAAAAATACCAGATATTAGAAACCTGTTAGTTAGTTATACCACAGAATATATATTAGACACTTAACTATTCACTGTTTCTAAACATAACCAGGATTATACCTGAATAATATACTGACATCACATTTAGTTCATGTGTGATTGAGTGACAATCGACAATTTTTTATACTTAATTGTATTAATTGATTTAACTTTACGTCTAAATTAACCTTAATCTATGCATTAATCTATCGCTTAAGTATCTCATAACTATGACTAACAAACTTAACAACTAATGCATAATTTATTTATAATAAAACTGAAATAAATTATTACAGAAACTTGAAGATCAGATTAACATACGAAGAAGACAATCCGGTTCCCATTAGTTTTTTAACGCCTGCGTTATCTACAATACCTTTGTTTAAAAGTAAGTATAGAAGTATATACGATACGAGTATTATATAAACGCAAATGTCAGTTTGTTTGTAAAGTTTTCACGGCTAAACCAACTATTAAAAATTTCTCACCAGTGAAAAGCCACAATATCAGCGAGTAATGCAGACTATATTTTGAAACCGTTACGCTGGCGAAACCGCGAGACGTCAGCTGGTAACAAGTTCATAAATCTCACCAAAAACATTTTCATGTAAATGCATATTGCTTACGTTGTCATTGTTGTCAATCAGATCTCATGAAGAGCCATATATACATATATATGAAGAATTGAAGAGATATATATATGAAGAGCCATATATGTATATTCTTATAGAAAAGCTTATAACATACCCATACCTTAAAATCTATAACTCTATCAAAGCGTATAGAGTTCTGCGTGAAACCCAGTTTTAAGATTATTAAGCGCTACTCGTTGGCCACAATATGTAGGGATGATGACAGTTTTTTAAATTGTATATAAATTAAGAGTATACTAATAGTAAAGCAATTTTTTAAAAGGAACAGGGTATCTGCGATCATTACTTTCGGAGCTACAGGGATTTAAAGAGTCAGATTTGCGGCGCTGCCGCGGATCCCTGAAAAACGCCCCATACAAAATGGCTCGAAATAATGACGTCATAGGCAATGTAATGATCGTTAGATTTGTATGCGTGTTCAAACAAAATGACTAATATCTTTGTTATTTGTGCGTTTATGCTTATAGTTCACATATTAAAAAATGTCACATTTAATGTAAGGAAGCTAAAACTGTATAAATTTTCATCTAATTACGATAAAATATTTTTAATAGTTTTTGAAATTTTATAATCTCATTTATTTTGCAAATATCCAGACAATCTTTGCTTTTTATGTATAAATTAGTTAACATTGACCCTATTTACCCGAACGTATCATAAAAATCAATATATTCAAACCTAGTCATCATCCCCATTATTCCTCCCTCTATACTTATCTATTACTATACTAATATTATAAAGAGGTAAAGTTTGTGAGTTTCTAACATTCTTTGCAAGGGATAATCTTCGGAAATACTGATCCGATTTCAAAAATTCTTTCACCAGTAGAATGCTACGTCATTGAAGAGGTCTATAGGTATATTTTATATCAATAACTAATATTATAAAGGCGAAAGTTTGTGTGTGTGTATTCCTCGCGCAGTTTAAGATGTTCTTCAGGGTTATTGTATTCCAACAACTTTAAGAAGGTATTGGTTGGAAGTCGAAGGCTCGTATGAAGGATCGTATGGGGTGGCGCTCTATCAAAAAGCCCTATTTACAGCAGTGGAATTATACAGGCTGATAAATTAACGCATACACAAGTACGCTAAAGAGGTTGTTACGTTATGATATTATTAGATTCACTTACTGATGCCATCAAACGATTAGCCGCATGCGTCTGACTTAAACGGTATTTCCATGGCTTTGTTCTTCCAACGCCTTCTGCTAATGCGCATTCATTATATCTAATTAATGAGAATAAGAAGTTTCTTGACTCATATTTATATGAGATTAACGGAACTAAAGGTCCTTCCCTTAAAGGTTCTATGTAAGTATATTTGAAAATAGGTAAAAGAACCAGAACCAAATTACAACGCTTACCGGGTCCAAACTATCCCAGATCAGACCAGATATTCAAACACACACGAAGTATTTTTATTTTAACACCTGACGTAAAAAGGGGGTGCTATAAGTATGACGTGTCTGTCTGTATGTGGCACCATAGCTTCCGAACGGATGAAGTGATTACAATTTATTACAATTTAGTTTGTTTTGTATGAAAGGTGAATTATGTGCGAGTGTTCTTATACATGTTTGATGATAATCGGTTGAGCCGTTTAAAAGTTCTGGGGGTGAAAGTGGGGAAGAATAACTGAATGTCTGCAAATATACTCGGGCGGGGTCTCAAATGAAAACGCACTGAAAGAGAATATTGATGACTTGATCGAGAGTGTAATTAATAATTTCATGACCTTCGTGAATTATATATCTAAATCGGTTCAGACTAAATACAAACTCATTATTGTAGAGGTAGGCATCTACAGAAAGAACCAATATTAAATAGGCATACGAATCTTGGCATACGGTCTTTTTATAGGGTAGTTTTGGGAACTACCACATAAAAAGAACACAAATTCAGTATATACTAATACAGTATAACACAAATTCGGTATCTACGCGTATCTATCTGAAAAATAATTGCTGTTCATTCGTCTATATCGCTGTAACTCAAAAACGGTTGGGCCGATTTAGCTGATTTTGGTTTTGAAATGTATGCTGTTTGAAGGTGAGAAACTGTGAGAAAATAGGGTAGGAGTAGAGTAGGGTTAGGCTAGGGAGGGTAGTGTACCCACGTAAAAAAAAAAGGGAGGGTAGTGTAGGGGTAGGAAAGAAGTAAGTGTAATTAGTTTGTATTAAAAATCCTTCATAAGCATTTCCATGCATACGGACTAACCGGCGTAAGTTAGTCCTAATAAAATATTGTGGTTTTTACTAGAAACTCTACATATTAATATTAATATGATCCTTTTGCAAGTGTTATAACACGTAACTTACCTACAACGATTATAAGTAAAGTAATTAAGAGATGCGAGATAAGAATTAATTACTAAGATTTTTTATCTACTATCGTATAAAAAGGAGCATGGTGAGATAAATACAACTGAAACTATGTGAATACTGTCAACATCACAGTTTTTTTTTTATTCGTTGAATTCTCCACCACATGTGAAAATGTACAGAAATACATGGCTCGCCGTAATATTTATAATATCTTGTAATTCTACTGACAGTATGTTTGTCCATTACTCTAACAATATTGGACAGGGAAAGGTATATAGAATTATATATTATATTTGACTAGTTTATTACATGTTTGATGAATAAAAAAAAATATCCAGTATTTTTTTGTGAAAAAGTTACAAAAATCCATAATCTCATCTCAAATATAAATCAAAATTTTCCTATTATTAATATTAGTAATATTTTCGCGGAATAATAAATTAAAATGAAACAAACAAAAATCATTCCTTCGCAGTTTTCTAATTATAATCTTATGTTTTTTGATGTTGTTTTGACTAGTTTTTGTTATTCCACCGAGTAGGTAACCAAAAATTTAAAAGACAAAAAATCCATTTGATTGAAGAAGATAAAATTATAATAGTTATCTAAACCGTACGCTTTATTATTGTTATAGCCTCAGGTTATTTTACTTGATTAAAGATGTTATCTCGAATATTTTTTACAGAATCTCGCTAAAGGTTACGTCTACATGATCGGTCCAACGCATGCGCTGAAAAAACGAGATGTTTATAGTATTGGTAAATAATACAAAAACTCTTTTAAACCTTTTCTCAAGGAGATTTTCTCAAAGTGTGATATTTTCTAAACTAATATTATAAAGAGTCGTGTTAGCCCAGTGGATATGACCTCTGCCTTCGTTAAGAGGGCGTAGGTTAGAATCGAAAATCACCCATAGACAGAGTAAACCAACTGAAAAGTTACTTTACACAATTGAAAAAGTTTCTCAAGGAAAACTTTTCGAAGTGTGGGAGTCACTATGCCGATATTATTTTTACCTAGAAATAATTAAAGCCGCCTTTACAATGATTTTTATGCACCTAAACATTTTTGTTCCGAATTGTTTCAGATACTGTAATACCTGGTGTACAACCAAAAGAAGAAACAGTAATAATTGTACCAAACACAGGTAATATCATTGTTTCATCTAATTACTGGTCCAATAAAACTAAAAAAAAACAAAATTGACATTTTCAAATCGAACTTTTCAAGCTATTTTAATGTATCATCATAACCATAAATTACAAAAGGTCTATTTTATAACATACCTACTTACAGCCTATCTGTCATCAACATCATTATCAGCCGATGATCATGTACTGATGGACATAGGCCTCTTCTAAAGACTTCCAAACACCATGTTAAGTACTGAGCCACCTACATCCAGCAGGTGGGGGGTCGACCAACACTGGGCTTTACAATGCGGGCTCGCCATTCCTGCATCTTGGAACCCCCTATATCCTTCGGCTCTTCGACCGATTGCCCCGCCTATTACCACTTCAGCTTGGCGACTCGTTGAGCTATGTCGGTGACTTTGGTTCTTCTGTGGATCTCCTCATTTCTGATTCGATCATGCAGAGACACTCCTTTCTGTAAAATTGTTTAATTTGTTTTTAGGTGTAAACAGTTATCCTTATAACAAATACTATCCAGGGAATCCGGCTTCTCGCTACGGAGCAAATACGGGAACTACTGTCATTGTTAGTAATCCAGGTTAGTTCACTTTTGGGAAACGTTTTTTATTATACATCATCATCATCATATCAGCCGATGGACGTCCACTGCAGGACATAGGCCTTTTGTAGGGACTTCCAAGCATCACGATACTGAGCCACCTGCATCCAGCAAATCCCTGCGACTCGCTTGATGTCGTCAGTCCACCTGGTGGGGGGTCGGCCAACACTGCGCTTACTAGTGCGGGGTCGCCATTCCAGCACTTTGGGACCCCAACGTCCATCGTTTATTATACATTATTTATTATACAACTTCGCCATAATTGCTGTAGATACCTACTGCCATTTCATCGCAAGTGGAATATTTATTCGACTGGATTATCACACATCAACAGACCTATTAATATATTCAATCTATTAAAATATACATCAAATCAATTGAGAAATGTCATTTAACTACTGCATGATATCTTACAGTAAGCATCGTATGACATTTGTTACATTGAATCGCAATTTCGTATATGTGAACTAGCATAGTCAATGATAGTGAATTAGCCTACAAGTCTTCATAATATAAACTACCACCTGACGCCGCGCGGTTTCACTCGGTTCCCGTAGGAATACGGATATAATATATAGCCTACCCTAGCCTACCTAGCCTTCCCCGATAAATGGGCTATTTAACACTGAAATAATTTTTCAAATCGGAGCAGTAGTTCCTGAGATTAGCGCGTTCAAGCAAACAAACAAACTCTTCAGCTTCATATAATTATAGATGATGTTGTGACAAGAAAACATAATTCATTTATTTTTTTGTTTCCAGATAGCAATTACGATAGCGTCCATGGAGGAAAATATTTGCCTAATAACTACGCAAATAAATATGGTTAGATAAATCATAAAGTTGCCTTTAGAACAGTGTAAAAGAAACGTGTTTTATTACTTAACAATATTTTTATAACCCTAGTCCCTACCATATTTTAATCTAGCGCACGCCTGCGACTTCGTCCGTAAAGAAAACCCTACGAATTGTAAAAAACAGAATTTCACACAAATTAGTTGCAAAAGAAGCTCCCTCCCTCTCCTCCTTTACACATAGAACTACACATATAGAATAGAATGGATAGATATTTTTACCCGACTGCAAGAAGGGTTATGTTTTTCGCGCGTATCTTGTATGTATGTATGTATGTAATATTCTTTATTACCTCATATATTCCAAACCACTGAACGGATTTACGTAATTAGGATATCGTTAGATTTGTCTCAATAACCCAAGTGTTCTTAGGTAGGTGAAAGTAAAAAAAAATTCCTTTTCAGTTTTTTTATACTTTATGTAATCGGTTTTTTTTATTTGTTTAATTAATTTATTTATTGAAAATACAGATAGAACGACAAACGGACAATAAATTTAAAAATATTTATTTCGGTTCTAATTTCTGATCTCTGTAACTCTAAATTATTATTTTTATATACGGACACTTAACTCTCTTAATATAATATAGATAGATTACGTCATTTCCATAATTGTGGTGTTAGGAATTACCTGTAATTAAAATTATTATACACGGAAATATACCTACTGAACATTGTTTTTTAGAAAATGCAGTCAAGTCAATTTTCTACACTAAATGTAAGGTATTCCTTATCAAGGTTCAGTTGACAAATCTATTCTCTGGATTAGCGTCGCGCTAAGATATATCTGATTCTTCTACAAACTCCAAGCTTCGCTTTATCGATCGTTAAGTGCTACAAACAAGGAACATTTTGTTACATACAATAGTATTAAATTATAAGTTGTATATAAAATCTCAACACTCGCATCAATGCTGCAAACCACAACTGCGAAATCTGATCAGATTTACATATACCTACTATATAGTATATGTATATACACTAACCATCAATACTCTTGGTACACGCTTTAGCATCAATACATATAATATAATCTGTCTGGGTTTTCTGTGTGTCTATTAGGTATTTGATTGCTTAGGTATAGCTATTTTCGCGATATCAAAACTTTTTTAAAATTTTTATCTACCTGCCTATTTATTAGACAGCCGCGTGGCGCAGTGGACAGTGATCCTGCTTTCTGCATCCACGGCCGTGGGTTCGATTCCCACAACTGGAAAATATTTGTGTGATGAGCATGGGTGTTTTCCAGTGTCTGTGTGTATTTATTCATTATATAAGTATTTATATGTAGTATATAAATGTATATTAATATTATAATATCAACTATCTTAGCACCCATAACACAAGCTACTCTGTATGCTTACTTTGGGGCTAGATAGTGATGTGTATTGTTTAAGTATATTTATTTATTTATTTGTCCGGAGTAGTTTTTAGAACGGCTGAACGGATTTTAACGGGACTTTCACTGAAAAAGAGAGGAGATTATTGAGCAGAGACGAATATAAGCATTCCATGGAGCGAATATAAAAAACGCCGCAACACGCTACTCACGGGATTATGATAATATGATGATATGCATGTATGGGGTTAAAGTAGGAGCCACCGATCACAAGTGTCGTTCACTTGGACTTTTATTTTTTTTATTCTTGACAAGTTAGCCCTTGACTACAATCTCACCTGATGGTAAATGATGATGCAGTCTAAGATGGAAGCGGGCTAACTTGTTAGGAGGAGGATGAAATCCACACTCCATTCGGTTTCTACACGACATCGTACCGGAACGCTAAATCGCTTGGCGGTACGTCTTTGCCGGTAGGGTGGTAACTAGCCACGGTCGAAGCCTCCCACCAGCCAGACCTGGACCAATTAATAAAATCTGCCCAGCCGGGGATCGAACCCAGGACCTCCGTTTTGTAAATTCACCGCGCATACCACTGCGCCACTGAGGCCGTCAGCTCCTAGGACCACTCGCTATATAGATCAAGGTATTCGCAACACCAGAGGTCCTGTCATAAATTCATTCTGTGTAACACGCCAGCAATTAATAGACCAATTAACGGTACAAATAAAGCTACAATTCTAATTATTGTTCACTCTCGATGTGAGATAGTTGAAGGCAGTAAAAACTGTCAAAGTTAATTACATCTCAGGAAACTAATCCTAGGTAAAAACGTAACATTGTGTGGGTAAAATACTTTTTCCCGTACATTTTTTCCGATTAATAATTATAATATCGTGATACTGTAATAATTATACGTCTATGCGGTTGCGTTACAACTCCTTTATCTATTTACGCTTTAGTCTATAGGTTTCTATTCTACGAGTACCTAGCTATATCTTTTATACAATAAACTAACTACACTAGACTAGTTTAACTAAACTAATTTTACCAGCGTAGTTCTCGAGGGAATACTGGGATAAAATTTAGTTACACGATAATAAAGTAGTTTTCCAGTGTTGAAAGAATTTTTAAAATTTAGAAAAGCTTAGAAATATGTATGTTTTATGGATATTGGATACTCAAATAGCCTGAAAATATTAGCCGGCTGTCTTGAGAGAGGATTCAGTTTGTTGATTTTTATAATAATTTAAATTCAAAATTCATTTATTTCAAGTACGACTAGTGTACAAGCACTTTTGTAACGTCAGCGAACCTATTTACTATTTTGGTCTATTAAATATTTGGTATTATCACGTCAAATCAATTGAGAAATGTCATCTACCTACTGTATGATATCCACCAGTAGGCACCGTTTGAAATTTGTTACATATAATCTCAATAATTCAGGTATATAATACGAATTTACAATTGTCCATACGCGGCTTAGTCTAAGAAGAGCCAACAAACTAAGCCAGGGTATTTTTTTTTAATTATTGACGGATCATCTGCTTCGTGCGTCAATTATTCACCACCTGGTGATGGTAAGTAAAAACTAGCACCTACAAATAGAGCAATATTTCGCAGGCATGCAATAAACACGCCGCAGAGCGTACCACCCTTTGTCTATGAACCTGAGGCGTGTAGCTATAATTACGAGTAACCTTGCCCTTCAGACCGGAACATAGCAATGTTGCTTGGCAGCAGAAATAAGTATGGCGATAGTACTTCCCCGGAGAGTACTACTACTCATCTTTAACATCATTATCAGCCGATGGACGTCCACTGCTGGACATAGGCCTCTTGCATTAACTTCCAAACACAACGCTATCGATCCGCCAGCATCCTGCGACTCTCTGTAACCCGCTAAATGTCCTCAGTCCAACTAATGGAGGGGTCAGCCAACAATGTGCCTACCGACGCGGGTTCGTCATTCCAGCACCTTGGAACCCCAATGTCCATTCACTCTTCGAGCTATATGGCCCATTGGCACTTCAGCTTCGCGACTCGCTGAGCTATGTCAGTGACTTTGGTTCGTCTGAGGATCTCCTCATTTCTGATTCGATCACGTAGAGAAACTCCAAGCATAACTCTCTCCATCGCCCGCTGAATGACTTTAAGCCTTCTAATAAGACCCATATAGTTGCGATCAAGTCAATTATTATATAGGTACTATTAGATATTACACTAACGCGTCAAAGCTTAAGGCAAACAAAGTCAGCAAAGAAGAATTTAATTTAGTCTCATAGTAGACAACGAAAGTTATTTGGCTTTACTTAGACATCGAAACCCTTTTTATTTGCTGATAGTAAATTACAAGATACGATCATTTAAAAAGCCGGGATCTAGGGATCGATACAGTGACGAAAAAGACCTGATCTATAATTAGCAAGGAATTCCCGCAACCGCGCCGACGAGCTCGTCAAAAAAATGGTAAACAACTTGGTAAGTGTACTTGTTTAGCATACAAAGGAAATTTTATAACAGGACAAAAAAAAATAAAAAATCCCACCACGAAGTAATAAAGGTATATCCACACATCGCGATCTATTATTTACACTTGAAACTCGTCAGGGATGTGCCATCATTTATCGATGTTTATACAATTTGTATTCTTAGATTGACAACTAACCTACCCAAGTATTTTTGTCGACCTCTCTGGATCTTGGTAGTGCTGTGGGTCTCGATAGAGGTTCTGGGTTCGATTCCCAGCACGGGTCAGTTTCAGTGGCGTAGCTAGGTAACCAAGGGCTTTAGTGCAAATAAAAAATGGAGTCCCACTACTATCTAAACTGGTTGGGTTTTATCAACAAAAAATATTCGTCAGCTCTTTTTCGTTTTCGAAATTTTCTAAGTTCAGTTCGATCGTAAGGATTCGAGGGCCCCTAAGCTTGAGTGCCCCAGGGCATTGCACCGTCTAGCTACGCCAATGTCAGTTTAGGACTTAGGCTAAGTCTGGTTATCACCCTACCGTCAAAGACGGACCGCCAAGCGATTTTACGATGCCGCGTAGAAACCGTCAAAGGTATAGGTAGAATAACCTTGTACCTCTTTATAGTAAGCCCATTTGCATCTTCACTTACCATCAGGTGAGATTGCAGTCAACGCCATTCCAAAATTGCTCAATATATAAAAAATCGAAAACTTATTTTGAGAGCTGCCACCCACCCCAGAAATGAGAAATGAGGAGATCCGCAGAAGAACTAAAGTCACCGACATAGATCAACGTGTCGCGAAGCTGAAATGGCAATGGGGCACATAGTTCGAAGAGAAGATGGACGTTGGGCTTCCAAGTTGCTGGAATGACGACCACGCACTAGAAAGCGCAATGTTGCTCAACCTCCACCAGGTGGACAGACGACATCAAGCGAGCCGCACGGATTCGCTGGATGCAGTCGGCTAAGGATCGTGATGTTTGGAAGTCCCTACAAAAATCCTATGTCCTGCAGTAGACGTCCATCGGCTGATATGATTGATGATGATGATGATGACCACCTCACTCACTACCCACCACCCACTAACTAACCACTGCAACTAACTGGTGGTTGAGGTTTGTAACTACACCGATTCCAACGCCGAATTTAGATCTAGACGCCCAAAAATCGTCCTTTACAATCCTGACGATGACATATCGACCTACAATGCTTTCCAGGCAACACAAACACAAGCTACACAGCGTCTTCGCCGGCTAAGGCGAGGTCTCGGATATCTGAGTTCACTCGGATGTGGGCTTTTAACTTACGATCTCGGAGACGGCTGGACTGATACACTCAGGCCAAAACACCCTGCCAGAACGCTTCTCTAAGCCGAGGTCCGTGTTAGTGAGGAGCCCTTAGAGATTCGTTCTGCCCATCTATTCTGCTTCTGCCTTCGGGCCCCATCAGGCAATGGTTCAGCGCTCGCGGTCCTCAGGTCCTAATAGGGAGCCTACGGCAATTCCACAAGAAGGCAATATTCGGAGTAATATTGCCTTCTTGTGTAATTGCCGTAGGCTCCCTTAAGTTAGCGTAAACGAGTCACTTTTATGTATTCTGGCATGTTAAGCTTGTATTCCGTGGTCTTAGCATGTATGTTACCATAATAAAATTCTGGAAAAACCTTATGGAATGTTTGAGTAAACCTTAATCTGTAATGTCTAAGCGTACATCGCACAATATCCGGTTTGGGGCTAACCTGATATTGTACGTGAGTAGAATCCACAAATTACCATGCAAGTAAAATGTTACTCTGTACTGAGCAATCATACATATGAAGTTACCTACCTAAACTATACTATATTGTGTTACTTGCAAAGTTCAACATATATGAGCCTGATGGTTTACTAATACTCTACCTGTAGTGGCGGTCAGGGCTTTTACGGGGATATTTTATTTACTTTTTAGAGATATTTCTTTTTTTATTCTTTACAAGTTAGCCCTTGACTACAATCTCTGATTGTAAGTGATGATTTATGATGCTAAGATGGTAACGAGCTAACTTATAAGGAGTAGGAAGACAATCCACACCCCTTTCGGTTTCTACACGACATCAATGATGTATTATACTAGAGATGGGCACTAGTGCATAAACACAAATGTGTATGTCTTAATTTTTTTTAGTCGCTTATTAAACATCGAACGTTATTTAAACAAATAATACTAAAATATCGTCTACAATGTCGAGTTCTGTGTTCAGGATGTGTAAAAACTATATACACATAAATATATAATGGAATTGAAGACAAAATTGTGCATACCTTGTGAGCTCAGTGGAGTCTCTAAATTCGGATCACTTTTTGCAGTGATTTTGTAGGCACGTAACCTATTTACAGTATAAAATTATCATTGGGCACGGGCATATAACACTCCAAATTTCCCAATTTGGAGTTGAGAATTTTCAATGAAAATTTGTCGGATGTAAGAAAGCTCAGAATTTCAGGACCACATGATCCGAAGCCATAGGCTCACAAGTCAATGAGACATTAGGTAATGTTGAGCCCAAAGATTTTGTACAATTAGACATGTTACGTGTCTATAAAATCACCGCAAAAAGTGATCCGAAATTAGCTACTCCACTAAGCGCTCACATGCACAATTTTGTGTTTATTTACATCATACAAGTATATAATTTTTACACTTCCTGAATACACAACTCGATATTGTAGACAATATTTAGGTAAGTATTATTTGCTAATAAACTTTCGTTGTTTGCTATGCGACTAAATGAAATTAATAGAATTACTTAGTCATGTTTGTATGCTCAGTTTAGACGTGCTAGTGACATATCTAACAGTATACAATCATTGGTTAAGCCTCTCCTCAAATCAGCAAGTCTAGGAAGGACGGAAAGCTTTTCGCTACGATCCTTTTTCGATACAAAAATGGCACGCAGTGATCATAATTAAAATACAATTAAGCATTCGATTCCGGAACATGAAACCATCAACGCCCGATATCCAATCGATAACGTCATCGTGGGAAACCGCGGGGTGTCCTGCAAACAAAGACAAACAATGACGTCACATCACGTAGGTACGATGGAAAAACTGATGTATAAATAGGTCGAACGCGCGAATCCTGCGCCAGTAACCAAGATGGGACTTTATAGTGTAGTGAGCGCTTTTGCGCTTGTGGCGTTAGCTTACGCTTCGGTAAGCGATAACGACATCGAAGGCGGGGAGAGAGTTGTGCTGGTCGCGCCGGTTTTGGCGCCGCCCAGGGACTCAAGGACCCATGTCACTGACCGGGCGCGCCAGTTCCCGATATTGGTGCTCCTCGCTCAGAAGAATCCGCCGCCGAAAGAGCCCCAGGCTAAATCGCTGGGTGTTGACCCGCAACCTATTTATGTTCAGGTAACTTGTGAAAGTTATATTTAGATCAAGTGTTCGGAAAAAGAGTAAAGTGTTGCATTGTTGTTTGCCTTTTTAAGTTTTTGTGATTTATTTTTAAACTTTTACGTTGGCAAAAAAAATAAAACTGAACTAAAAGCTGAATTTTTTACATCTGTGTGAAAGAATAATGACAAACTAGCGGACGTTTGCGAGTTCGATGTAAGCCCTCATTCGCACGAGGCTTTTTTTAACGGGCGATAAAAAAGCATTCAAATATAGTATGAAGTTAAATGAAAGTCTATTTTACAACGCCCAAAATTGAAAATCCAACACTGTTCGAAAAAAGCGTCGTGTTTTAAAAACGCTGTCGTGAGAATATAATATACTTGGGAATGCATAAAAAAAACTCTCGTGCGAATATGGGTTGTTTTTCATTATACATGACCAAGTTTTAGAAGATTGTAAAAAGGAGATATATAATCTACTTTCTTCTAATTTCGCCAAAGTTTTCGTCAAAAAAGATCGCCATCGCGAACTCTATTTACACGTGCTACTTAAAGATTATACTTATAGATGTATTTGCTATAGAAAATAATTTAATAAGCAATGTTAAAGCAAGCTACATAACAGATAACAACAAACAACCTTGATACTTGCTTACATCTAAAGACTATGAGTATTTAATTACTAATGAATAGCTTCGGTTCTATTAGCTGGACACATCGCGTTTCTATCCATAATTATATTTAATTTAGATTAGTATACTTTGTAGTTATAATTAACTAACAAAACCCTTGATAACCCGCTGAATTCCCATTCCCATGGGAATACAGGGATGAAATATGTTACTCCCTGAAAATGTAGCTTTTCATCGGTCTAGTAGTTTCAGAGCCTATGAATGCAAACAAACAAATCTTTCCTCTCCATGTTAATATATAAATGCGAAAGGTTGTCTTGACGTACAAAGATGAAATTGGGCAGGGAGGTAGTTTTACAGTTAGTAGACGCCGGATTAAAGAGAAGCTTAAGGGCGGAGAAAGTCGCAAAGGTCCGCTAGTATTAAATACTACCGGTCAAGCATCGCTTTGCAGTCACGTAAGCAACCAATGGCAAGAAAGCTACCGCCGACAAACAGGGTTTTTAGCAGCTTATGCATAACGATTAGTATAGAGAGATTTTTCGTTTCTTCCAGAAATTAGAAGACCAGCAGAGATCTGGTCAATTGAATAGGCAAAAGCGTCACCTGCACAAGTTATTGGGACTTGGGGGTGGGATTTCGTTTGGAGGAGGCTTTGGTTATGGCGGCGGAGGCGGCTATGGTGGTGGATACGACTACGAGGGGTACAAGGGACATGGTCATGGGGGATATGGTCATGGGGGATATCAGGGCGGTTATCAAGAGCCCACGAAGACTATCGTCGTTGAAGTTGTGAAAGAACGAGGTAATTCATTATTTTATATCTTTAATACTATCGTAATTACATATTAAAACGTTCCAATAATTTCCGTAACGTAAGACAACATTTTTTTAAATATTTCTTATACCATTGCATAGAATAAATATTATGTACAACCATGGCAGAAATGTTTACACAACACTTTTAAGCACATTTATGTAGATAGGTGCAATAGCCAAAAAAAATTGAAAATCATCTAACACCTCAATCAGAAGTAGATAGATTTTATCACAACACATATTACAAAATATTCCGTTTTATTGTGATTTTTACTGTTGTTTGGTTTATTGAATTTTTTACAACTCACACACAATACGTAGGTCTTATTACTGTTTTATACCCGACTTAATAATATGTTTGTGTTTTCTACTCATAAACGATAAATAAAGCTAAATACATGGTTTTCTTTTAGGTCATCATCACGGTCATCACGGTGGATACGGTGGGGGCAACTATGGCGGCGGTGACGGTGGTTTTGGCGGTGGTTACGGCGGTGGTTACGGCGGTGGTTTTGGCGGCGGTTACGGCGGTGGATACGGCGGAGGCGGCGGCGGAGGTGGCGGTGGCGGCGGCGGAGGCGGCGGTGGCGGAGGCGGTGGTTACGGTGGGGGATACAACAGTGGGGGTGGGGGATACAACAGTGGCTATGAAGGCGGACATGGGGGATATGGCGGCGGAGGCTGCGGGGGTGGATGCGGTGGTAACTACGGCGGCGGGGGTAAAGCAACTGCCACAGCTACTGCGACGGCAACAGCTACTGCGAATGCTAACTCCGGGTAAGTTGTACTTTTAATAGTAGAGGAGCCGAAGAGGGGATTTTTGCAGTTACTCGAGCGCGGCAGATAAACATAAGGGACTATACCTTACACTTTGTCGAGTACCTCCACCGAGTATGAGCCCTTAATATAAAAAAAACTAACTTCATAAATACTCAACCAGCACGTCAGATTAAGATAAGGTAGGTGAGTTGATAGCTAAAAACTATACATTTCGAAAATCTGACGATTTGAGCGTAACGTAATGGAATGGGAGGGTTTCAAAGTTACAAAATTAAACCCTTATATTTTAGTACTCGAGGTACGAGTGCGATTAATTTTTTACTTATTTTTAAGGAAATAATCTCCTAATTAATCGCTAAAATTTTCATACAATTTCAGTAATCCAAAGTAATAAAAATTGTTTTTAAAGTCTGTAGTTTTTTTTTCCACCGCTAAAAGCGGAAAAAGTAAATAACCATTTATTCTTCCTATAATTTAATCTACCAAATGTAATCGGTCTCAATGACGCTCGAGTAACTGCAAATTTAGCATCCCGGACTCCCCTACTATAATAGTTTAAGTAGATTAATTAAAACATTCTAAAGAGATATAAGTAACTGAATAGTACTGGTTGAGCACAATTTTATCCATCAGAAATTCACTTGGATAGAAAAATTAAACTTCTGTCAATGTTTATTCTTACTCTATGGCGACTAAAGAGGTTATCAAAGTTTTAATTTAAATTTCGAAGTGTCTTGCACATAGAAAGCTGTTTAGTGAAAAACACATTTATTGAGAAAAGTACTATACAAGCCTTGGGCGGTACTAGGCATTGACGGACTTACGTATGTGTGCCTCGGCTTCGTCTCGGCCCACATTCACACGTTCGTCCAATAATACCTCTCTTGCCGGCCGCTGCGACAATACAATACGGAAGAATTATTTATATTTTGAAGACCATAACTAATAAAATCACAAAACACCTATTTAACTTATGTTATCTAACTTATGGTACCCTACTCGTGAACTTATTAACCTTTATTTCATCACGCTTAAGCAATAAAAACCATTTTTTTTTGTTTCCAGGTACAAAAAACGTTAATAAACATTTTAAAAGAAACCTGCCCGATGGATGCTTTATGAATATCAAATTACCTAATTGACATCGTGTTAATTTCACGAACAACGTGTGAAGGCTCTTTATATTTATTGCTCTGTGATCCTAATTAGTATTAAAACCAAATAACTGTACGTATTTATAGCAATTAGTAACAACTTGCATACAAATTAACTGCCAACAGCAAGCATAGGATAAAGGGAATGTAAAGAAATGTAGCATGAATGCTAAAGAGCAGCCTTACTCCTTGTAAAGACTTAGTATTCTTTGGGAATATAATGATCTTTGCAGCAGTGCCATCTACTCGTACTTTGTATGATAGAATGTTTTCCTATAATTTGAACGTCCACTTCAAAAACACAATGCGAACTGAACCGTGCATATAAAAAAATAGTAAATAAGTAATTAAGTAGACTAAGACCTATTGATAACAACACTTATAACAAATACTAAGACATGAAACACTACTATTGTACCTATTTGACTATTTGTAATATTTATGATTAAAACTACAAATATTCAGTAATTTATTCTATTTATCGTATTTTGTTTCATGGCTTGATTGAATATAAACCCCTAGAATGACAGCGTTTATGAATATTCTACCGAAAAAATATTATGTGAATAAGGTATTTAAGAAACAATATTACGATTAATTAAAAATATACAAAATCTAGTCTAGTGTTGTTATTTTATACTGACTAATATCTGTATTGTATTTAACCAACAATTTTTTTAACCAACCTCAAAAACTGTATTTAATTATTTTATGTCATTTGTAACTAAGGAGAAGAAGAAGAAGAAGAAATACTTTATTGCACACAAAAATACAATTATAAATTAAAACAATAAAAAGATAAATTAAACTTAGCATGCAAAGGCTATTATTACTAAGTAAAAGTAATCTCTACCAGGCAACCCCGGACGAGAGAACTTCCGAAAAAAGAGCGGGAAGGAGGTAGGGGTATTTATTACGCTTACTAAAACGGCGAACATAAATAGACCCTATAAGTATGACTTAATGGTAAAGTTATACAGGGGAGCTTTAAAATTATAATGAGTGGAAGCCAAGTCATACATCTTAAGTGATTCATACTAACAATTGTGCTATGAATTACAAGAAGCAGTCTATAAAAACATTTATTTTATACTAGTTGACGCTGCGCGGTTTTACCCGCGTGGTTCCCTTTCCCGTATGAATACAGGGATATATATACCCTATAGCCTTCCTCAATAAATGGATTATCTAATGCAGAAAGAATTTTTCAAATCGGACCAGTAGTTCCTGATATTATTATTATTAGTGCGTTCAATCAAACAAACAAACTCTTCAGCTTTATAATATTAGTATAGATGAGAGACGTGATAGCCTAGTTGATATGACCTCTCCCTTCGATACAGAGGGTGTAGGTTCGAATCCGTTCCAGGGCATGCACCTCCTACTTTTCAGTTATGTACATTTTAAGAAATTAAACATCATTTGTCTCGAACGGTGAAGGAAAAACATCGTGAGTGAAACCTTTACACACATGAGAATTATGTGTGTGAAGTCTGCCAATTCGCACTTGGCCAGCGTGGTGGACTAAGGCCTAACCTCTCTCATTCTGAGAGGAGACTCGTGCTCAACAGTGAAGGCGAATATGGGTTGTTAGTGACTCATCTCAATATAGTTTTTCAATTCCCAAATAATGCCAAGTTAGATTTACTCATACGAATGCAAAATATAATTTTATGAATGCGAAAGCCCGTTTCTGTGTTACCTTTTCACGAAGCCACGGCTCTACCGTGATCTTTTTGTTCCTATGCATTTATCTATTTCAATCTGAAATATTTTCTTGTCTCGTTCTTTCTAGACCCCTTTTTACGTAGCCGGATTAAACTTTATTTTATACTTCGAGCAGTGGTGCATTTTCAATTTTGGGCGTTAGATATAGACTTTCATTTAACTTCATACTATATTTATTATTATAGTTATGTAGATGTATTTAAGTTTTACGTTAAATAAATAGCTAAGCAATAAACAATCGCTTCAACAGTCGACGTCGACCAAGCTTACCCATCTATGGCTATCATTTTAATTTAATTGACTGGTGTAATCACGCCGTAAAATGGAGGTAATTGAATATTTCTTGTTATTAAAGCCGGATACATTGTTACAGACACTTAAGACAGGTGTAAAAACCACAATATTATTGTTGGAAAATAAACTCTGGCATTCCTCTCCGGCCTTGTGTAATCATCACGTTAATCCTTAACAATTTATGCGAAAAATAATTATTGGTTTGTATATAACGTATCTATAAAATATGTTAATGTTAATTACTACTAAACGACCTTTAACATCATTTTAAAGGCTGTCTTTTATACGATTTTTTTAATCTCAACGTCTAACACTAAACTAAGTTTGTATGAACAACAAAAAGTTGTATCTTGCAACATAACTTTGCATCTTAGATTTTAAGTTAATACATCACGTTTAGATATTCATTGCAGATTCCTAACCCGCTTTCGATAGGTAGGTATTATTTAATGATGTCTCGTATTCAATTGAAGTATGAGTCATACCAAGAATCTGTAACTAGCGCCTCTTGTGCCGCGATTATAAACTAATCGCCGTGCCATTGTTATAGATATAATTAGGAAATAGAGTATCATAATTATCATTATGGAAATTGAAGAAAATGACGATGTGGTTAAATAGGGCCTTTTACATTTTTTATATCAAAATTTCAATTGAAAGAATAGCTCGCATAATTATAGTAGGCGTTACATTATAAAAGTTTCTATTTAAGTATTTCATGGTTAGGTTAGGTCCGGTTTTCGTGTTATCTACATTGCAACATTCGCGATCGCATTAAAAAATTAATAGAATATATTTATTCTGTGCCAATCGATTTAAATTTACAGCGTGTTGAAATTATGTAACACTAAATTATGTAGAGTACTAAAATTTTTATTGAGCATATAGCAAAAATAATGTACATTGTACTAAATTTCTTAGAAAAATTCAAAGAAAAAAGCAAAAAAAAAAAGAAAAAGTGATTTACAATTTTTTAATTACTTCACTGGGATTCGAACGCCGGTAACTAGATTGATACGTTAGCTTATTTTCGTCATGTATCTCGACTGGAAGCGTGGCGTCTTCTGTAATCCGGCTACTCGGAGGTCGGGTTCGGAGGATGGTTTGAGGTCGGGAGTCCTGGTGCTGAGTGGCCCATGTTGACCGGACGTCCACACTAAGCCTGGTATTAATATGGACCCCCCAGAGGAGTCTAGGGGGTGCAGGTTAACTAAGGAGGGGCGAACCGGGCCAGAGGGGAAACCCAGCAGCCAAAAGTCCCCGTATCGGGCAGTAGTGGGATAGCGGCCGGGAGTGGGTGCTCAGTGACAGCCTGACCAACACAATCAGACCCGATCCTTTTGCTAATTTATTTTGCAATCTCTGAGAGCGATTCCGCCATTTTTCACTCGTCGACGAACACGTCTTATTCAAATTTGAACTTTATCTTTATAGGCGTAGATACCAAAATTAAAATGTGACTAACAGCGAAGTTGCCGTGGTAAGTGGAAACAAACGATGTCACAGCGTAACTTTACAGAATGCAGGGACTACAAACAAACTACAAGCAACATTATTAGATTAATTATTTAGTGGTTTACTCATAGAGTTAAATTTTATTTGCAAATTTTTAATACAAGTTGTAAATACTCGTACTTCAATCTCTATTTACATTTACCAGCGGACGCTCCGCAGTTTCAGCTGAGGAGTCCGGTTCTCGTGGATATAAAATGAAAGTCCAGTCAAAATCGGTCCAACCGTTTCAGAGGTTAGCAGGAACATATAGACTAACATACATAAATTAAATTTAACATCACCATTCTTATGCCGTGGCTATTATACACATCGCTATAATAAATTCGCAAAGTTTTCTTTTTTCGTCCAATTTAGAAACTTTTTTTACGTGTAGGTAGTCTCTTTTAGTACATTAGATAAAGTATTTAAACTTTATTTTTTTTTAATTTTTATGTACTTATGTAATAATGGGAATTCCTATATCATTTACCAGTAAATAAGTCCTAATCTTATCTCAGCACACTCCGACCTTAAATACAACGAAATATATAGGTACCTAAGTAAGTATATATTTACTTTTAGGTATTACTACTGTACGCCCGCGACTTCGTCCGCGTGAAATTTAGTTTTTCACAAATCCTGAGGAAACCATGGATTTTTCCGAGATGAAAAGTAACCTATGTGTTAATCCAGAGTAAAATCTATTACCATTCCAAATTTCAGCCAAGTCAGTTCAGTAATTGCGGCGTTAAAGAGTAACAAACATCCAAACAAACATCTAAACAAACATCCAAACAAACATCCATACAAACTTTCGCGTTTATAATACTAATAAAATAGGAATAAAATAACACAAGCTGTAATTATTAAACTGTATTCCAAATAACTTATTACTCATTCTTAAACAAATTGTTACTTTAGTAGATGGTTAATACATTAATTAAGTTTACTTAACACCACTTAACATGTGATCATCCTTTACATAGACCACAATCCAACCAAACCTCAGAATAAAACCATAATCATTAATAAACAGTACAGATTAAAATATTTATCTAGAAGAAGGAGTTTTTATATCTTGTCTTATGTATTTATAATTATTTAAATAATTAAAAATCTAACAATACTAAACAAATAGAATACGATAGGTAGTAGGACTATGGGACTTCCACGATTTCGTCCACGTGAAATTCCATTTTTGCAAATCCCGTAGAACCATGATTTTTTCGGGATCAAAAGTAGCATAAATGTGGTCAATAACCTTAACTCAATCGACTAATGAAAGTCTCATTTAAATCGGTTCAGCTATTTCAGAGATCAACCAGGACAAACAAACAGATAAAAGAAAGAGCTTGATTATATTTTAGCAACGTGTAAACCACTATAAGCACTTGGCACAGCACAGTTAATTTTTAATTACAGACACACATTTTAATTTCATTTAAAATGTGTATTGATGATAACAATTCTTACCTATACATAACATGTTATTAATTTATTATGCTTGATAACTTAAATTGTTATGAGGAAAACATTGTATAAACAATAAGTAATACTTAGATACACTAATTGAAGAAATGAAAAGAATTGAAACGCAAATAAAAAACTATGGGGACACTTGACACTAACAAAAATGAGCTCTTTTAAAAGCTTAATATTTTACAAAGGGGTGCCTAAATCTTAAAGTATTGGTAGCAGACCCCTCATATCTTTCAAAGACCTATCCCTAAAAAGAATTTTTATTGTTAGGGTTCCTTATCTGAAAAGGGAATAAACGCATTTAATAAAGTTTTATTTCATGTTTTCCGCTTGTCTGTAAAGACCCTTTCTCGGAAACCCGTTGAGTTGAAATCAAAGCTATACAGGGTTTTTTTTATCCATACAGTCTAAAATACGTAATACTTGGCTACGTCATAATTATAAGGATGCTTATAAGGGTCACATTTTAAGATCTATTACAAAAGAAATATTTTTTACTACGAAAATATTTATTTATAGAACACACGTTCCTTGAACATTTATAGTTAATTTTAGGTAAAGAATTATGGAAAATACTCCCCAGCTCCCTGTATACTCTGGTCTACAGTCCCTTGAAGCTGTGAAAACATCAAACTTTTAAGTTAACGTAAAAAAAAAGATGGCCGCTTACAAAAAACGTATATCTCAATAACAATACATAAACAAAAACAATATAAAAAAAAATTAAAATATAATTCATATCAATATCTCAAAGGAATCTATAAACTTTCTGGCGAATAAAAATTCAAAATTTATACTTTCTGTTGAATAAAAAGGACAATGGTCTGGTGTTTGTTGATAGAATTCATAAGCGTCTACTAATGTAAACTATTACAGTTTGTAGAAAATAATTTATTTAATTTTATGAAACAGAGCAAAATGTCTAATTAAGTCCAAAAACTAAAATATATTCACATCAATTACATTTAAATAATTGAGTATGGCAACCATACTATTTATATGAATATTGCATATATCGGACAACTAAGGACGCGCACGATACCGAAAAGCCAGTATCGAATCGAATAAAATATCGTCATTGAACTACACGTATTAAATGACATCAGTTTAATTTCAGTAGAACAAACATATAAACTAATATTTATGCCGAATTAATATAATTATTTTGAAATATATATAAAATATTTTGATTTTCAAACAAGAAATAGTAATTAATTTAAATGCAATAGGTACACCTATTTAATTTAAATTACTTATTTCTAATCATGACAAAATACTGCTAAAGTTCACTCTTACTTGGCGGGATTTTACATTTAAGTAATAAAATAACCAAAATATAATAGTCAAACATGTTAATAACAATTATTAACAACAGTAAGCCATATGATATATTTTAATAATTAAAGGAAAGGAACAAGTGTTTACAAACGTATTTATTGTTTAAGTATGTTCGACATGATTTTAAATAAAAGTAAAAATAGTAAGTAATTTCCTGAAGATTACTTATTGATTACAAAAATAACAGTATCGAAAGGAGATCGATAATCATTAATCTATAATAAGACTGTAAAGTATCGATACTTTTACGTGTTCCTATGACAAGTCATGCACTATCAATTCAACTGTGAACTGTAAGTCAGTTGTCACATCGCGTCGTAATTTCGTTGTTTGCGTACTTAAGCGTCTTGTAAATCTTGTTGCATTTTTCCGATACTTATCAAATGATTTTCTGTACCTACATTCTTTTTTAACGACCGCTTATGTTTATGGACACCGATTCTCCCGCTAAACTACTGACTTAAAACACTATTGTATTAAAATCCACGTTGATTTTTAGATTTAATTATATTCATTTTGATAAAGTATGTATATTATCCATGTCTAAGAGAAAAATGGGGATCAAACCTACTTTTTATGTTCTTCGATCGAACCCAAATACCCGGCTTCATAATCGTGGAATAATTAAGACTTCAATTTAAAAAGTAGGTAGTAACGAATAGATCGTTGTTGACAAAACATAACCTCTAAAACTTCAAACATAAATATCTCGAATTCCAGACTTCACATAATATTAAACCATAAGAATAAATTGTTAAGAAAATAATTATCTATCATTTTATATTTTTTTCATTCATAGACGCTTAAAAAAAATGTCAGCAAAAATTTGTTTGGAAATAGACCATTGTCCTTTCAATGTAAAGCATCCTTTATCATGCCGGGACTGGATCATTGTTAAATCGATTAATAAATCTCAAATTAGACATACAAAATCAGACTATATTCTTGTATAGCAATGCAGTTGCATGGGTATGGGTAATGGAGTATAATTTTATAGTGGTCAGCACGGATCATTTGGCTTGCAATAGTCTATGAAGGGACCGCGGTCATCGCTCCAAGGGTCATCGCACCTGATCTACCGACCTTAACCTATACCACTTTAATGTCCCATTCACGGAACATAGATAAAGGCAACGATATTTTATACTATAGACATGTTACGTGCCTACAAAATCACCGCAAAAAGTGATCTGAATTCAGCTACTCCACTGAGCGCACACATGCACAAATGTGTTTATTATCATGTATAATTACTAGCGCACGCCCGCTACTTCGTCCGCCATCGACAGATTTTCGCAAATTTCCAGAATCCAAGGATTTTTTTGAGATAAAAAGCCTATGTGTATATCCAGAGTAAAATTTATTACCATTCCAAATTTCAGCTAAATCGCTTCAATAGTAGCGGCGTTAAAGAGTAATAAACATCCAAACAAACATACATCCATAAAAACTTTCGTGTTTATAACATTAGTAGGATAGGACGAATATTTATTATCTTATACTATCAGTTCCTGAACACACAACTCGACATTGCATACAATATTAAGGTATTATTTATTTAAATAACTTTCTTTGTTTACTATGCGACTCAATGAAATTAAGACAATTAGCCACTTTTGTTTGCCTCAGTTTTGACGCGCTAATGACATATCTCTATTATAAAATCTTTGGATAAAGCGCTAAAGCTATCATTACTGTAGTGTGACAAAGCCTTTATATAAAGCCTCTATTTAAAGTGACCATTTATTTTCAGAGCGAGGATCTGCAAAATTACATAGGTACCTACAATCAGGGGCTGATTTACAAATATGCCGCCACTAGGCTATTTGCCGCCCCTACTCTGAAGTCGATACTATTGTTCGAAAACATTTTTATTACATTTATCTGTCAAACATTGCGATTATTAATATTTTTTATACGTACAGTAGGACTAAAATATTAAAATTTTTTATTGAACTTTTCAAGAGTTGTTTTCTTTATTTCTGTAATAAAAAAAAAATTGGGCCAAATTTGCCGCCCACTGAAATTTACTCTAGACTGCAGCCTACTTAGCCTACTGGTAAATCCACCTTTGCCTACAACTACAATTAAAGTTTCAGGTGTTTTACCAGATTCATTATAGAATACATAACAGTACAAAATAGTCGAAGCACTTAATCTAAATAAATTAAATATATAATAATAGGTATAAATAAGTTATTATACACCCCAGTGTGGTGAACCTACTTCGAGACAGTATTTTTTTATTTTCTCGGTTGAACAAATTAGGTAGTTATAAAGCTCAGTACATGATTTTAAAAATTCGTTTTTAAAACTGGGACGCGACTGTTTTTATCAATCAACAAAAAAAATGTTCTGTTTACGAAAGCGGGACAATTTTCCCCTGTCTGGGGGACAGCAGGGCAGATACCCTGAAACTAAGACTAATTAACTTTCCCGCCAAAAGCGTTATATTGATCAGTGGTTTAGTTATCGATAATTTTGACGTGACGCAGTGGTATGCGCGGTGAATTTATAAGGCGGAGGTCCTGGGTTCGATCCCCGGCCGGGCCGATTGAGGTTTTGTTAATTGGTCCAGGTCTGGCTGGTGGGCGGCTTTTCCCGTGGCTATTTACCACCCTACCGACAAAGACGTACCGCCAAGCGATTTAACGTTCCGGTACGATGTCGTGTAGAAGCCGAAAGGGGTGTCAATTTTCATCCTTCTAACAAGTTAGCCCGCTTCCATCTTAAAATGCATCATCACTTACCAACAGGTGAGATTGTAGTCAAGGGCTAACTTGTAAAGAACAAAAAAATAAAAATAAAAAAATAAAGGTAAAATAATTACAATATTTCACGTACATACTACTAACTTAAAAGAAGTCTATCCTCGCTACCATTATCCAAGTCATTCTAACATAATTCTTTAGTCAGCAAGATTTGAAACACAATATTAGTTAAAGGCTGTAGGTATGTTTTTTTTTTTTTAAAGATAGATTGTCCATCCCAAAACTTCTCCCTGCATTTGCAAAATTTCTCGCATCGCAAATAATTTATTCTAGCAAATACCATGTGTATAAGATTTATGTCAGAAAATAATCAATTATGGCTGCTCATTTATGTCTGACAAAATAATCAATCGAATCTTTAATTAATCTTTATGAGTTGTCTGTTAATTAACAACTAAGTATTCGTTATTAGAATGTTTGTAGTAGAAAACTTTCTGCATACGTATGTAATCAGCAATCGCACACTGTAATGGCGTCCACAAAACTGCAGACGTTATGTGAATCTAGAACTCTATTGTGTCAGAGGCTATCGCATAAAATACTATCTCTGTAAATACATATAAAAGGCATTACTGACTGACTGACTGATACCCAGCGCTAGACACTTAACGAGTTTTGCTATTTGGCTCGCTAAGAAAGGATTTTCCATTTTTTTATTGTTTTGGAGAATCTTCGTAGGTACAAACTTTTATTAAGAGACTTTTTTGCTGAAGCAGTTTATTTTCAGCTGTACAATATTATTTTTTGCGTTATTATCAAAAAGCTGAGACCTCGATTTATGTTTTTGTTTTTTGATTAAAAAGTCGGGATATTTTATGGTAAATCCTTTATTTTCCCTTCCGAATAGATTTTTTATTTTATTTTCTACAAGTTAGCCCTTGACTACAATCACACCTGATGGTAAGTGATGATGCAATCTAAGATAGAAGCGAGCGAACTTGTTAGGAATAGTATGAAATACACACTCCTTTCGGTTTATACACGACATCGTATACGCTAAGTCGTTTGGCGGTACGTCTTTGTCGGTAGGGTGGTAACTAGCCACGGCCGAAGCCTCCCACCAGCCAAACGGGTTTTTGCTCATATTTATAGGAGCTTTGTCACTAAACTCACATCCGGCCGCGAGGAAGACCGCACGCTCGTTGGAGAGACGATATCGAAGAGATCGCAGGTCATACATGGACGAGGATTGCTGCAGATAGAGCACATTGGAGTATGATGGAGGAGGCCTTTACCCGAAAATGGGTACCCAAATAAAACAACAACAATTAATTAATAATATTATCCTACAATAATTATTCATTATCATAAAATTAAGTTCAGTTAATTTAAGTTACTTTTAAGTTTTTTTTTTATCCTTTTAATTGTTTGTATTATTGTACAGTAATACTATATATATTTATAATATATTTTATTATATATTTATAATAATATATATATTTATAATATACTATATATATAATATATTTTATAGATGTTGGCCATAAAATATATAATATGAGTAGAAAATAGAAAGCAATTTATTTATAGACGCGAGCTTTCTCGTAGCTATGACTTACGACTTCCATACGTATCTTTTATTAATGAAAACGTAACACAATACAATACTGTCTCTCGATTTGTGATCATACTACGATATCTTGTGATGACTAATGATGCCGTCACATCCTTCCTTGCCTTCCTTGTTGGGGCGTATCTCGTAATTTATTAGATTTTAATAGTGGCAAGAACACTGGCTGCATTTCCGCGCTGGACAGCCAGGCTGATCCTTTGCGCAAAAAATGAGCCAGCCCTTCTGTCACCAGAAACTCAAAATATGTATTATAATATTACCACAGAATTTCTACAATCTTTACAATAAACGCCTGTGCGCATGACTTAAAAACATATAAAAAATTTCAGGCTTCGCTACTGTTAGGTAGGTGTCTACTTAATAGTGATCCGGATATGATGGTATCGCAAGCATATTGGACTTTTCCGTCATACTTTTATCTCGAGGAAAGTCGCATCCCGGTAGCCGGTCGGCGAAGTCTTTTTTAACCCCGTTCGATGCGCGCGCGCACTTCACTCGCTCGCCCGCCGCCGGACCTCGCAACCGCCACTATAAAAGCACTTAGACTATATTTTGAGTAATTTTAATTAATTGACATATATTTATATTCAAAAATGTATAAATTTATTGTTGTTGTGTGTGTTATGTGCGTTGTTTTAATCGGTGAGTGCTTAATTTAAGAAAACATTAATTATATTTATTAAGTAACATACCAATGAAATCAATTAATTTATCGTTTATTTTAGACAGAAATGGGTCATACAATGTCTTACATTATTTAGTTATAGATATAGTCGGACGCAAAATAGCGTAAACTTAAAAATATAATGAATACATAAAAAAACATGCTTTGCGGTTAGATACTTTATTGAACTATTTAGTTTATGTTTTCAAATTACATCGCAGATATAATATTTTCATCGAATATTTTTTGGACGCGCCAAAAGCTTATCAATTATTTCTATCCGAAAAATGCAAAGCAGCGTTATTCAGATAATTTCACCGGTGAAATTACAAGCACATAAAAGCACCTATGCCTCAAAATACATATACAGGCGCATTTTACAATGTGTTCCTAGCATGTCCTTCAGCGTTGTCTCCTAAGAGATGATTTCCACTTATTCAAATAAGTGGGCTGTCGTTTATTTCCATTTGATGCTATAAAATTATTAGTCCAGCTGTAAGTTGAAGAAAGTTTTGTTATGTATAAACCTCATAATCATCATCATGTCAACCGATGGACGTCCACTGCAGGACATAGGCCTTTTGTAGGGACTTCCAAACATCACGATACTGAACCACCTGCATCTAGCGAATACCTGCGACTCGCTTAATGCCGTCATTCCACCTGGTGGGGGGTCGGCCAACACTGCGCTTTGTGGTGCGGGGTTCCATTCCAGCACCTTGGGACCCCAACGGCGGGGCCCCGCCCATTGCCACTTCAGTTTCGCGAGACGTTGAGCTATGTCGGTGACTTTGGTTCTTCTGCGGATCTCCTCATTTCTGATTCGATCACGCAGAGATACTCCTAACATAGCTCGTACCATCGCCCGCTGTGTGACTCTAAGCCTTCTTATGAGGCCCATAGTTAGCGACCAAGTCTCAGAACTATAGGTCAACACGCACTGTTCGAAGACTTTTGTCTTCAGACACCGAGGAATTTCGGACGAAAAGATATCGCGCGAAGTTGAAAAAAATAAAAAAGTTATTAAATAGGTACAACAAAAAAAAACACAAACAGATCAACGTTCGGCAATCAGTTACCCTTTTACAAGTCGCAAATACGCAAATTCAAGCAAGCGAACTCACACAGACAAGATAAGAGATATGTACCAAAATAGAACTCCACGCTTGATATAAAACAACGGTTAAAACCAGCTCAGAACCAGTCCAGACGATTTCGCAAGCGACCGCTCTGCCGATCAAAATGTAACAACTTTTCGCCCTGTATGTACTGAAAAGTCAGAATCCTATCCATCATGCTAGCGCAACAAATTATTCAAGTAGGTTTAGTTATTAATCGTAGTTATAGGTCAGGTCTATTCTGTAGATTCTACAGTATTAGAATACTGATTATTATAAATTAAAAGGCATTTTGTAAATAGGTATTACAATCATCATTTCAATCAAACGCTTAATCATCTATGGAAATATGTCTGTTTGAAAATAATATCTCTGAATGAAAAACTTGTTTACCTTAAGCTTAAAGCTTCTTAAAGAGCAGCGTCGTGATTTAAGTGTTATTTTAGAAGTATTACTCCTATTCATACGTTTTCTAATCTCTATTACAATATTTTATAGACGTAAGATTTGATTGTTTATTATAATTTACCTCAAAAACTACTCGTCCCATTTAGAAAGAAAGAATTTTGTATATCGGTCTGGTAGCTTTTGAGTTAAATTTGTAACAAACATTTATACTTATATGCACTAGTGTTCTCAGACTTTGACTTTGTGACTTTGGTTCGTTTGCGGATCTCCTCATTTCTAATTCGATGCAATATATCTACTTATACAAATATCATCATCATAATTATCAGCCGATGTTCTCTATCTTAACCTAGTTGGCGGTTAATATTGCGTTTTTCGATGCGTGACCTATTCCAACACCTTGGGACCCCAACATCCATCGTCTTATCGTTCTTCCCATAATTTGAAGTGCAGCAGTGCAAATGAAGCAATAACACTTCAACTTCACGACTCGTTGAGCTATGTCGGCTCTTTCTCATTTCTGATTCGATCACACAGAGATACTCCAGGTATCCGCTACATCGCTGGCTGACTGACTCTGAACCTTATTATGAGGCGACAATATAATATAACAGTTACCTACATACCCAACAGCGGCGAAGAGCTCATGCAAGCTGATTCCCACTGGGTTACCTTTAAAAATTCATACTTATTTATCTGATCTGTATCTAGATATTTGAGAAACCGGAGTTTTTATCAGGCTTTAAGAATTTCGTTTTCTTTGGGACGGCTTACCATCATCTAAATTCCTTTCTTCGTCAATGTTACCCACCCACACCTAGGTTCGAAAATAAATAAATATTGTTTGGAATATTTATATTTATATTATTTGGTATAAATATTGTTTGGTAATACAAAAACATACAAGGCGCGTTTGGAACCCTCGTAACTTTAATTTTAAGTTTTCGAATAGTTATTATCACCATTATCTTAAGTTTAATATTATTACCTGACGTTTCGAAAGAGCTTATAAACTAAGCCTATTTGAAATAAATGAATTTCGACTTTGACTTTGACTTTGACTAACAATGTAACTCATATACCTACCTATACATTTTTACAACCTTGACATAACAAAATGCTGACACATAAATACCATACATTCATATACCTAAGTAAAAACATGACTGAAACAAAAAAGTTCGATCGAATACTTGTTACAAGCAGGTTGGAAAATAGGTTTTTATGTCTGAGTAATAAAACAAAACGATCATTTATTATGTAACAAAAACTCTATACGACTTGCTAATCAAACACATTAGCAATACTTATACGTAGGGTTGCCAGGTTACCAAGTCCAATATCCGGACAGACTAAACTGTTTTGCCGGACTTTAGAGTGAAAAGGCCGGACACATTCATACGGACACATTATTGAGGATTTTGTCTCTGTAGGTATCGTCTGACAAAAAAAATGTTAAATAAGCTTTTTTGACTATCATTATAAATATTGTTAAATTGAAATGAAATATAAATAAAATCGAATCAGTTTTAGTAATTTATTATTAATAGTTTTTTTTTTAAATTAATCATTCTAATAACACCATCAATAAAAATTAAATTCTAGAAATGTAAAAAGGCTAGCAAAAGCCGGACGCTGTTTTTTTTGTCCGGACACGCAATCAAAAGCCTAACTATGTCCGGATTTATCCCGACGCTTGGTAACGCTACTTAAACGGTTATCAAGTCACGACTTCTCCGTAACTTGATCGTGATCATCTTTTCCGCGGTCGTGCGCCCGCAGCATCTATCGCTAAATATCTGAACGTACAATTAAACTCTATTGTAGTGCAACAATTGTGCAAAATATTTTTATTAGATAGAGATATTTTGCAAAAAAAACAAAATAAAAAAAGTTTTAGAATACATATAAACTAATATCGAGAGTGTTATTCATATTAATTGATCATGAAACACGGCTAAAACTCACTTGATACAACGTTGGAGTATGCCCGACTAGTTTCGAACCATACGGGGCCTTTAGTCATGAGCTGGTTCTTGCAACTAGTCGGACATACTCCGACGTTGTATCACGTGAGTTTTAGCCGTGTCATAATCAATTAATAGGACAAACTGGATTCAGACGACGCAATCGCCGAACCTTGGTTTTTTGAAGTCCGACCGAAATGCGTATGTACGAGTAGGTACTCCAGTAGATGTCAATCCGATGTTGCGATGATGATGTTGATGATTGTATAAGAAAAGTATCCCCAATCATTTCACCGGGCTAATTGCCTGTTGAATTGTGACAGAATGGCTGGCTCTTTTTTTGTGAAAAGGATCAGCCTGGCTGGCCAGCGCGGAAATGTAGCCAGTATTCTTGCCACCATTCCACGTGGGCATGATTTGTATAATTATTAGGGCAAATTAGCTTAAGTTCCTTATTGTATTCTTTCTCAAAGGATTTTGATGATAGATATTCCTGAATTGGTCACTCACTACGTTACCCAAAGAGAGACAATTTCAATGATAACTTAACCCTTCCAACCGAAACATCAATGATCTTTGGCTACATAGCCACAGAAAAGCCCAATAACTCTTCATAAATCTTACAATTTGTCTGTGGCCATTGAAAATCAGGAAATAACAGATTTAAATACCCAAACTATTATATTACCTATACAATTTGCACAAAATTGTACGGTATTTAGATACTATTTCATGGTTCATCAATCAATTAAAACAGCAAATCCATCCAATTAAACGATGTTCAAAAACATTAGCCAAATATGAATCACACCAAGGCCAAACAATTTTTTGCTACCTACCTACTTGCTATACCTGCTCCTTAGTTGTTCTACGCATCGTAGAAAGATCAGATCAGATCATATACCGGCAAAGACGTACCGCCGGTTTAGCGTTCCGGTACGATGCCGTGTAGAAACCGAAAGGGGTGTGGATTTTCATCCTCCTCCTAACAAGTTACCCCGCTTCCATCTTAGACTGCATCATCACTTACCATCAGGTGAGATTGTAGTCAAAGGCTAATTTGTGAATATTATCATTATCTCTTCCTAAAGAGCAATAGAGCTTAAGCCCATCAGGTTTCTCCAGTACGGGTTGGCGTTGGCAGGCTATATGATAATGTTTGCTTTTTATCGACCACTATCAGATGATAATGATAAAGACCGTGGCTTAAAATGCTTTGAAGCACAATACTTTCTAAACTGGTATTCATCATTAATTCCCATATTCGGCTCACTGATGAGCACGAGTCTCCTCTCAGAATGAGAGAAGTTAGACCTTAGTCCACTACACTAGCCAAATGCGGATTGGCCTCACACACGTCAAGAAATTTCTCAGGTATGCAGGTTAACTCACGATGTTTACCCTTCACCGTTTGAGACACGAAATACTTAATTTCTTAAAATACAATAATTGAAAATTTGGAAGTTCATGCCCTGGACCGAATTCGAACCGCCCTCCGAATCGAAGGCAATGTCATATCCAATAATAGTACATACAGGTACTAGTAGATAATTTCCCCAATATTTTCATAGCCTGACCCAGGGCCTTTTGACCTTACAGCGTAACCACGAGACATGGACTACATTTCTACACTACCCACTACCAACTTACAATACCTCTCCATTTAAGTCTTACTAAGTTAACTGTAAAGGGGCCGGACTCTTCACCGACAGGTGGTGGTTCGATTTCCACCCGCTAGACTACCAAAAAGTCTTTTCATTGCACTGGACTGGATTGGTGATGTTTAAAATATATGACAAAAAAAATATATAGAACACTAGCTGACGACTTCGTCCGCGTGGAGGTCAATTTAAACTTTCAACCCCTATTTCACCACTTTAGGGGTTGAATTTTAAAAATTTTTGAATCACGTTATTTTTTTATGACTTATGAACAAATTTTTAAAACTGTAACTCTAAAAATGAAAGACCATACAAACTTTCAGCCCCTATTTTATCCCCTTGGAGGTAGAATTGATCAAAATCCTTTCTTAGCAGATTCCTACGTCATAACATTTACCTGCGCACCAAATTTCAGCCCGATCCGTCCAGTGGTTTGGGTTACGCGTTGATAGATCACTATGTCAGTCAGTCAGTCACCTTTAAATTATATATATTTAGATAGGTTATCTCTCTCTCTCTATAGTCGTTCCTTCATTACTGAAGATCGTGGTCCTGGTAAGATCCCAGCCTCCTGCGGGTCCACACCTTCAATAGTAGACAGGTTATACCTGCATAATATCTAATAGCTTTTAGCAAGCTTACGCATCAACGGAACTTATATAGGAGGTACGTAATAACCATAAAAATGCAATGATATCATCATTATTCTAAGAAAAGTCCGTAGGTACAAATGGTAGGTGTAAATAAAACAGAAAAGCTTTTTACCTCCACGTCCGGAATAAAATTAATAGGCTCGCAAAAAACTAATTGTTTTCGCTAAGGGTGCGTACACAGCAGTTATAGACGGGAGAAAAAGATTTTTTCTTTTTTTATAAATAAAACATTCTAGTAAAATATGTTTGGTTGTAGGAATTGTTTAAATAATATACTTAATACTAAAACATTTTAATACGGACATTTAACAGAGTAAGCAACAATTTTGCGATATTTTCCATTCTTACTGAATGTTGTAAAGCATGATTTTGTTTGTTTATTTTCTGTTAGGGGTATGTGTGCTCAAATTCAAATTTCATTTAAGTATTTCAATTAGGCTTAGTTTACAAGCACTTTAAAACGTCAAACCACAGTAGATATATTACAAGCAGTAGTTGGACTTCATACTAAAGGTCGAAACGCGAGCTATACCTACGCAGCTCGTACGTGGGGTGATCGTGGGGTGAAGACCGTTGCGACTGTGCCGCGGTGACGAACGCAGTGTATTGGATTTTTTAATTATGACGACTAGGAAAAAAGTTATTATTTTTATAAAGTTTGATTAATATTTTGTATTCTAAAGGCATAATTTAATAAATATATATATAAATAAATGCTTAAATGATAAAATTGTGTAAATAGGTAAATGACGTAAACGTTAATATAATATTATTAAATAATTATTTATTAACTTCTTCATTTAGGTTGTTTTCTTTGATTATTATGTAATACATAGATTTAAATCTTATGACATGTATGTTTTGTATACCTGTATTTTAACGTAATAAAGAAGTTACGTAAAGAAGTTGTTTGAATTTAACAACATTATTGTGTTGCTCATACTTTAATGTATTTGAATAAAAAAAGTAAAGAGCCAGCTTATATCAATATACCCATCCAGATTTTTTTATTAAACTACTAGCGAACCCGGTCAATCTCAATTTGTTTTTTATAGTTCAGGGTCAATTTTTTATCGTCTATTCTGTAGTGTGGGGGTATCGTTATCGGTATTTTTGTACATTACATAAGGGGTTAAAGTGCTAACATAATCTACGGAACCCTACACTGCGCGTGGCCCGACACGCACTTGACCGATTTTTTATTATTTGGTCACCTAGTGTGGTGGTAATAGATAGATGGCATCACCAAAATAAATATATGAAGGTCCTTCAAGATCATTGATTAGTATCAGCCTTATTTAAATCTACCAATCAAAAAACAACACGCATTTTATTGATCACTTCCTATTTTACTACAATTTACAAAGTATTTTATTTGTTTATTTAAAAAAAAGTATATTTACAATCACATAACTAAATGGAAACACAAAGTTGGCAAATGTAATTAAAATGCTGGAGGCAAGCAGCCCTATCACATGTTTACGGAGCGCGCGGCTGTAGGTATTTATTTCAAAAATATGGCCGAGTTATTATACTGCTTGTAATATATCTACTGTGGTCAAACTATGTCATGATTTAATGGTGGTAATTAAATTCGAAAACTAAAAATTTAAATTACGAGGGTTATTATTATTAAACATTCCACAACAAAGTCAGCCAAGGCTTATTTTTTTATTTACTAATTTACTTATCTAGAACTAAGTACACAATCGTATTGTGCAGTACAACACCAAGCCGTTTTTAACCGACTTCAAAAAAGAGAGGGTTCTCAATTCGGTCAGTATGTTTACCATCTATATAATCTTTAACACTATAATAAGACTTTCCTATAAGCTTGCGTTTAATGAAAACTTAGCACTTTTTGAGAGACATGCTAGTAGCCTATGCCAATCAATCTAACTCAATATTACCATCATTAGAGGCACATACATAATAGTATACAAATATAGAATAAAAATACAACCTAACATAACATTCACATTAGAACAGATCATCAATATGCAACCGCCCTTATGCACTGGTGAGTAATAAAAACATAATAAAACTTTAGATTTAAACTCACTCAGCAATACATGGCTGTTTGAATTAGCGGTGTAGGTCCAACTTTATGAACAAAAACCGCAATGGAACACGGTGATGATGATTGTGGGATTGTCGAGGAGTTGGAATTTTATAATAATGCAAAAACAAACACGACCGACCCGTTCCGTCGGCCACACACCGACGGGCAGGACAATGACTTTTATTACAAGGTGGAAGAATAGCCGCTTGATAATGGACAGTAGACACTAGTATTTATAGATACGAGTTAGTTTACCTATTGTACGAATAGACACTAATTTAAAAAAAAATCCTAAGAATGGCAAGTTGTTATCTACCTACTAGCTGACGCCGCGCGGTTTCGCCCGCGTGGTTCCCATTCGTAGAATACGGGGGTAATAAATAGCCTATAGCCTTCCTCGATAAATGGGCTATATCTAACACTGAAAGAATTTTTTAAATCAGACCAGTAGTTCCTGAGATTAGCGCGTTCAAACAAATAAACTCTTCAGCTTTATAATATTAGATATAAATTTCAAAAACAAATTGCTATCTGCTAGTCTCAGAGATGTTGCCAGTGACCTTCGAATCCGAGGCCTGTCGCTAAGGACCTTATTAGGAGGCTGAGAGTCACTCAGAGAGCGATGTAGCTACCTATACGCTCGGAGTATTTGTACGTGATGGAATCAGAAATGAGGAGATCCGCAGATTGAAAGTCATCAAGCTTCGCAACTCATTGAGCTATATCAGCTCAATGAGTTGCGAAGCTGAAGCGGCAATGAGCCGGGCTGATAGTTCGAAAACCCGTGGGACGTTGAGATCCCAAAATGCACCGGAAAGTGCAACACAATATGACATCAAGGGTGTTTTTTGGAAATTCTTATACATTATAGGCCTCTTAAGTCCCAGCACTGGATGCCCATCGACTGATAATGATGATTATGATGAAGATGAGTCTTGACCTAATTGATTTATTTTTTTCTTTATTACATGAAAATTTGGAAACCTAACTCAGCTGAAATCAATCTGAAAGATCTTAGTATTTTTAGGTACCTTACCTATGAAGCCATTAGCGGTTTAATATATTTATATGTATATAAATATATTTAAATTATAATATTTTGTAAGCATTAGTGTGCTGCCTTCTTAAGAGTTCATCGCCATTTACTTGGTGAGTTTATTATTCTAACGAGTCCCTATAGGACCAAGTCTCCTCCCTATAAGAGAGGGGATATGGAGCTTAGTAACTTCAACGTGGTTTTGCTCAAGCGTAGCTTAGGATGATAAGATTAAATTCATCAACGACCACAATCACATGTTCATGATATGACCGGGACCGTCAGCTTAACGTACCTACACTCCGTGGCACGGGGTGTACCACCACCAGCATCCCAACACCGTGCTGAGAATTTTAATTGTAAGTTATACTCAGTATTTCATAGCCTGACTCAACATTCGAACTTAGGACCTCGTGATCCGAAATCACATAGGCTAACCTAACTAACCATAGTCTGGTTCAGTACCAATAGGCAGTTAAGACCAACGAGACAAATGTACCTACGTAATGTATTGGAAGGATTCATTCAGGATTGACTAGGAAGTCTTGGGTCATTAAAATAGACTGCTGCAATGACAAGCGTTGTCTAAGATAGAAATAATGCGGGAATATTAAGCCTACTTGTTCCTTAGTAAGCAAGATTTCGCAAAGCTAAATATGTCGATACACCGTAACGTGTGGTGGTATGTACTTGTCAAACAATCTTGGAACAAATATTTCGCTTTTGTCAGTTATTCAAATATAGGAACAAGTTGTTAACAAAACCCAAGTAAACAGTGAATTACCTAAAATTCAATACATACAATATTTTTTTGAGGTCATCGTTATCTGCCTAATTAAAATCTCACAACTGGACAGAGGTCCCTGATAAACGTGCGGAAATACAGAGTAATGCCATGCAATAGACATATGATAGACTAGCGGACGCCCGCGACACGGTTTGTGTTTTTCACAAATCCCGCGAGAACTGTCGCGGACATTTTAGAACGTTTAAAAGGGAACAATTCTGTAATTTGTCTTAGCGTGATAATATAGCCTTCCTGGATAAATGGGCTATCTAACACTGAAAGAATTTATCAAATCGGGCCAGTAGTTCCTGAGATTAGCACTTTCAACCAAACAAACTCTTCAGCTTTATAATAATTAGATATAGGGACATATTATTCTATCTAACCGCTTACAAAGTTCATGTAACTATTACCTGTTATCCTGGGCGGGTTTATCAAATACCTATTGGGATTTTCTTTCTTCGAAGACATTCTCAATAGCAGTTCAGAGTTGGTGGTTTAATACCTACTTCATTGCTCCAGGTATTGATCAACCCTCTAAACCTTGTCAAAACGCATTGTCGTAGGTACTCGTAGCATAGCAAGTCTTAGCTCCCAGTCTTCCTCTTATAAAGGAGAGAAGAACTGTGCTTAGATAACAGATCTAATAATTTAATATGAAAAGATACTACGAAACAATTACCAAAAGTGTGCCAACTAACTAGTACCAATATTGAGTAGCTATTACAGAATCTCGGACATCAGTCAACGTGTGGGTAATAAGTGAAAGATGTTGTTTAAGCTAACAAAATTAACTTTATAGTTACGTTCAGTCGATTATCAACCTTAACGTATTGATTTGGAGATGAAGACCGATCGAATCTGTTTGATGCAGAAGTCTTGCATTTCTCCAGAGCGTGTACTGTTAGTGTTTTGACAAGCAAAAACTCAGCCTCCCGGGCATGGACCGTTAGATGAAAGTCGAGTACATTCGCTCCTATGCTTTTAACAGCCTTTTATAACCGACCTCGGCTCGCTTCCGAAAATACTACCAAGGAAATCTAACACATATTTTATTGACATAAGAATTATTTTTGCTTGCATCGTTTACAAACATTCGTCAATAATGTGATGACCGTACGTCACACGTCGAAATTGTGGGTAACCGATATGTTAGAATCTTGAAATGTTTATTTGAAACGGAACATAATGATCGGTCATTGCACCAGAAGTAGATGTACCTAGTATCGTGAAAGTATTTCGGCATGTGTAATGATTAATTAGAGAAATTCGATGCACGAAAGACATATGCTGATAAATAGCATGTTGCATATTAACATTTTTCAGGATTAACTTCATTATCGATGTTGTATCTGCTTTTTTTGATTGATCGACTAAATTAAGACTTTCACGATTACTATTTACGTAACTTACTAATGAAAAATATTGAAAAAGAAGATATACTTAGGAAAATACTGGGACCTTGCTCACGAGATTACCTACTGCCATGGTAAATACCATGGCAGTAGGCAACCGTTTAGCCAACCGTTATTGTTCGAATAATTGTTTCATTTTAGTGTTTCTTGTAGTAAGAAAACACACACGAGCTTCAGAGCGAACCGATCTACTGATCGCTATCGATAGATAGCATAGCTTTTACCGACACTCGTAGGGCGCAGTTTAACAATATAGCTGGGTACTGTCTGTCGTCAGCATCATCTAATAGAGGTAGATTTTTATGAACGGGCGTTAGTCAATGGTCATATATGAAGCGAAAAGCTTCCATCTTGTCTTTAAGATTTATATGGCTTTAACCAATATCTTCAGAAACTTTTACTTACACTTGGCTGTAATTGTTTCATATGTATTGCTGCTTTTCCAATTCAAACATTTCCCTTCACGCACGTTCTCAATTTATTTTCTTTCTTTCTCATGGCTTTACCTAAGTTTGACACTAATTTACCGAACCTTGGAAACCCCAAGTGTGTGTTTATATTAGGCTTACTGTTGTAATAAGAATCATCATCACAATCACAGTCTAAGGCATCATTCGCACGAGAGTTAAATTGGAAATGCAATACTGCTCGATACAAAAACGCCGTGTTTTATAAAAATTTTAATAAAAAAAATTCAACCGACTTCCAACTCAAAAATTAACCTAAACTAAAAAGCAAAAAATAACATCTTACCTATGTGCTACCTTCTGATCAGTTTGAAGGCGGTGCCAAGCTAGTGATGTTTTAATTCAAGCCGTTTAAATTACACAATTTCTATGGTTCTTTCTGAAACAGCTTTAATTAAAACATGACACTGGATTGGCACCGCCTTCAAACTGATCAGAAGGTAGCACATAGGTAAGATGTTATTTTTTGCTTTTTAGTTTAGGTTAATTTTTGAGTTGGAAGTCGGTTGAATTTTTTTTATTAAAATTTTTATTTTTTAATTTTTAGTGTTAGCACACCTACTGAGTGTGAACTGACTGACCTCTGTCTTCATCACCAGACCCCCTATGCAGTCACAATCCATATGGGTGGAAAGTTCTCATCAATATAAAATTTATCAAGTCCAAACACAAGGTAGCTACTGTAAACCGTCGAGGAGTTCCCTTAACTCTCCTTTATCTTCATCACCAGACCTCTAATACAGTCATAACCTATCCAGGTGGAAAGTTCTCATCAATACAAAATTATCAAGTCAAAACACAAGGTAGCTACTGTGAACCGTCGAGGAGTTCCCTTAACTATCCTTCGTTTTCTTCACCAGACCCCTAATACAGTCACAACCCATCTAGGTGGAAAGTTCTCATCAATACAAATTTATCAAGTCCAAACACAAGGTAGCTACTGTGAACCGTCGAGGAGTTCTCTTCACTGTCCTTCGTCTTCATCATCAGACCCTTAATACAGTCACAACCCATCTAGGTGGAAAGTTCTCATCAATACAAATAAATTAAGCCCAAACAAAAGATACCTGCTGTAAATCGTTGACGAGTTCCATCGTCTGTGTATCGGCTCCATCATCAGACCAACTCCAGACCTTCATGAAATTGTAGTGGTTTAAAATACCTTATGGAAACACTAACAAACGCACTAGCCGTCTCTACGATTTTCAAAAGTTCCCCTCGATTTCTCCAGGATGCCATCATCAGATCCTGACATGAAAAAAATGGGACCACCCTGGAATCAAACCCTTCACAACAAAAAAAGAATTTTCAAAATCGGTCCACAAATGACGGAATTATCGCTGGACATACATAAAAAAAAAAAAAAAAACATACATACAGCCGAACGTAGAACCTCCTCCTTTTTGGAAGTCGGTTAAAAAACGCTGTCGTGTGAACATTTATGTAGGTATTAAGAGGAATGCACTTGTTCTATAGATTTGAACGAGTGTTTTTAAACGGACGTTAAAAAAAAAGGAACGTCCTTTAAAAAAAGCTCTCGTACGATTGAGCAACTAGAGTGCTATTTTTTGTCGATGTATCATTACATGTTTTGGCGCTCTTCCTCAATTTTAGTTCACTTGATCTCTCGCATAGGGTAGTGTGGAGCAAAAGCGGTTCAAACAAACAGCAATCTGGAGAACCGATTACCTACATCAGTGTATTTACGACCCACGACGCGTCTGCGTGTCTGTTTGACCTCCCGACTATATCTATCGGCTGCGTTCGCTGCGACTTAGATGTTACGATTTATGGGCTTATTAATTAATCATAACTAATAACTTCGTATGTTATATAGGTATACTTACATACTGGATAACTTGATTTATAGTTATTGATAACAAAAACAAATAAGCATGACAAAGTAGGTCTTAATAACTATAGGTTTTAAATCTTCTTTTCGCGTGCCTATCCAACTAGTGAAGGTTAGCAGTCAAGTATGTACCTTGTACAATGATAATTTTATACTATAGATCGGTTATGTCCCTACAAAATAACCGCAAAAAATGATCCGAATAATAGGCTACAAAACTGAGCGCACACATGCACAGTTTTGTCTTTAATTCCATTATTTATGTACGTAGGTATATGAAATTTTTACACTTCCTGAACACACAACTCGACATTATAGGCGATATTTAGGTATTATTTGTTTAAATAACGTTCGTTGTTCACCACAACTAACACTGAGATGTGGAAATTTCCTCTTTTGAGCGCCTCATTTCATGACCTAGTGACACATCTAACAGTATTTAACATCATTGTACTCTTCTCTTACTTACTAATTAACTCTTCTTGTATTTTCGGGAGATGGAATCAGTGTAGCTTTTCGTATTGTAGTATGTTGGTTACATTTCCCAGAAAGCGATTTTTTCATCTTGGTATTTTAGAAGTTAACGATTTTTGAACTTTGAATTTTGACTTGATTATTACTTTTATGGCTTCTATAAGCCCAGGCCTCCCTTGTTATGAGATTTGGAACTTAGACCCACTATGTTCCTCCTACGTATCAAAGTGATGTTTGGATATTTAACGATCACTAAGATGTTAATGATAATTTATCAGGACTAAACGCGCTCTCCGAATTTTAGGAACACCACCAATTTCTTGGAAAAAACTTAATACTTCACAGCCCGACACGACCGGACCAGACAGATAATGTAATTCGATGCCTATATATAGTATAACCAATGAACGATCGAGGCAGTATTACTCGTATATGGTTTTTTTAATGCACAAAACCTCAGCCGTGTTTATAATATTGTACTTAATACTCAATGCGATTGAAGACGTCAATAATAATTATAGTTATTCAAACATCGTTCGTTAGGTTATAGGTCACGAGATATCGCTTGGTACGCATTGTAATACTGCGTCTAATGTCCCTGTGGCGACCCTGACACATTGGACCAGCTATGTTTTTTTACAACTTAGCCCTTGAGACGACCTCACCATATTAAGTGACGCCGTAACATAGGATAGAAGAGAACTGCACTCTGCGGAAAAAAAGGATAAGATATTTGTAGAAAATAAGAGATTTCGTTTTACCTAACAAATGGTTTTCTTTTTCAAAGAAAAACTTACCTACTACCCTTAAATTATTTAATACCTCTACGCGTTCATGAAGAAAAGGGAAAAGTTTAAAATTACCTATTTAAAAAAAAGTATATGATGTAACTAAAAATTAATGATTTTCGTAATTTTTTCCTTTATCTATGATAGACGTTGTTTCGTACCAAATTTCATGATTTTGAGTTTACAGGAAGTATCTAGGTACTCTGTAGGTTTTGATTATTTTGCAAATGTCGAAAGCAAATAAACGGCTGTACCTTTTGTTTGTGTTGGTTTAGATGTTTGATTTTTTCACAGCTGTAACAATTGAGTTGAGTATTTGTTATGAATTTAGCTTGATACCTTCACGCGTTCCTGATAAAAATGTCCTTGACAGACAGACAGACGGACAACGAAGTGATCCTATAAGAGCTCCGGTTTTTTCCTTTTGAGGCCAGAACCCTAAAAACATACGGGCTATATGCAAGACGTGGAGAATGAAGATAATTCTAAGGTTAGCAGGTTTCACGACGTTTTTCCGACCGTGAGATACATTATTATTTATTTATTTATTTATTTATTATTCAACAAAAAACACATTTAAATTAAGCCTAACCATAGTGCAACTATATATATAGTGTAAGTTATTATTATATAATACAATATTTAGGAACAAAAGTAATTAACAAACAGAAGCGAATAAATACCAAGAATAATCATTATAGGGTAGTTAAATAAAAGTGTGAGTGAACCGGTGTTGCGACGCTACACAGGCTGTCCCAAAAAATAATTCTTAAGTTTCCGCTTATGTACGTTCGTGAGTATATTAGAATCTTTTAGAAGATTCTTTACCGCATCCGGAAAATCGTTAAAGATTGTTGGAACAATATATTCCAGCCTTCTCTTACCATACTCATTTATGAAGTTCGGTACATACAATTTAGATTTTTTTGAACTTCTTAGTTATTTATTGTATGTAATTTCCTTCAGTTTAGGTTTTATTTGAAGATACTGCTCTGTTATTACGGAATATTTTGTTTTTACGTCTATTGGCATTAATTTACAGTAATTAAATAAGACACGATAATCATTTCTATCTATATATACATGTTAATTAATTTCTTAGATCTATATAATTTATATCCATTCTAAACCATGTCTTACTCCTATATATGCAGAACCTCCTTTTTGAAGTCAATAAAAAAATAACCACAACTTCCTTTTCCAGAGGCGCGCCCCAAATGGCAGTACCTGCCCGCAGTGCCGGGGTACGTGCCAGTCTACATCCGTGATGGCGACACCCCGCTCGAGGAGATCAACCCCGACCTGGCGGAGGCCTTCCACGCTTTCCCAGCTGGTCGAAGCGTTGCCAAGCAGGTTCGCAAGCAAGAATATTCACATTCTATCTATTCAACTCGATTACTCCACATTATCTAAAAGATTTCACTTTCTCAATGATACCCATTGTTGTTCTATTCGGTCTGAGGATACTACTTAATTGTAAAAATATAATTCCTTCCCGTAATACTTCTAAAGCCAAACTCTATGCGGAATGTGTATCAACAATTGAATTAAAAATGAGGGTAGAAAACGTCAAAATCAAAGTCAAACATCATTAACATTTTTTTTTCTATTCTTTACAAGTTAGCCCTTGACTACAATCTCACCTGATGGTAAGTGATGAAACAATCTAAAATGGAAACGGGCTAACTTGTTAGGAGTAGGATGAAATCCACACTCCTTTCGGTTTTTACACGACATCGTACCGGAACGCTAGATCGCTTGGCGGTACGTCTTTTGTCGGTAGGGTGGTAACTAGCCACGGCAGAAGCCTCCCACCAGCCAGACCTGGACCAATTAAGAAAACATCAATGGGCCCAGCCGGGGATCGAACCCAGGACCTCCGTCTTGTAAATCCACCGCGCATACCATCATCTATTTTAACATCATTATTATTAATAACGGAGAGCCGTGATAACCCAGTGGATATGACCTCTGCCTCCGATTACGGAGGGTGTGGGTTCGAATCCAGTCCGGGGAGTCCACCTCCAACTTTTCAGTTGTGTGCATTTTAAGAAATTAAATATCACGTGTCAAACGGTGAAGGAAAAATCGTGAGGAAATTTGCATACCAGAAAATTTTCTTTATTCTCTGCTTGTGTGAAGTCTGCCAATCCGCATTGGGCCAACGTAATGGACTATTGGCCTAACCCCTCTCTTTCTTAGAGGAGACTCGAGCTCAGCAGTGAGCAGAATATGGGTTGATAATGATGATGATGATGATTATTGACGAGTCTATACTCTCAGAATGAGAGGGGTTAGGCCCTAGTCCACCACGCTGGCTAAATGCGGATTGGCAACTTCACACGTAGGGAATTAAGATAATTCTCAGGTATGCATCAGGTTTCCTCGCGTTGTTTTTCAATTATTTATTAATAACTTTTCAAGTTCTTTTTATTTCTTGTGTTTTAATTTATCATTTTACTGTTGGTCTACAATAAAGATTATTTCATTCAGGTTGATGCAGTTCCGGAAACTCCCGAGCTGGCCGATCAACCACAACCCGACGTAATCCCTGAACCTACCGAAGACAAACGCGCGTACGGAAAGAATGGAGAAAAGAAGAAGAAAGCCACCTTCGACATTGTGAAGCCAGTGGAACGTAGATAAACTCTTCATGCCTATTCGTACTTAAGTTAGTTTATAAATTATCAAGTGAGATTATAAGTGCTGTCTACATTAGCTTTTTTTGTGTGCGTTTTTTTTTCATTTTAGGTTATTGTAATAATTAATAAGTTATGTTAGAGTATATAAATTGATAGGTGTTTCAAAATATATTTTGAAATAAGTACAAGCATTTATATATTTTTTCTAGCATTTAGACAAACACTGTTGGTTTCACAAGATATTAAACCAAACTCGATGGGTTTATCTTTTTTAGTTTAGGAGTTATTCACCTTCAGATTCCATAATCAGACCAACTATAAGGTTCTTATTATATTATCACTACACATCATTGACAACCCATAATCGGCTCACTGTTCAGCACGAGTATCCTATCTGTATTGAGAGTGGTTAGGCTAATAGTGCACCACGCTAGCCCAATGCGGATTGGCATACTTCACACAGGCACAAAATTAAGAAAATTCTCTGGTATGTAGGTTTCCTCACGATGTTTTTTCACCGTTTGAGACACGTGATATTTAATTTCTTAAAATGCACATAACTGTAAAGTTGGAGGTGCATGCCCCTGATCGGATTCAAACCTACACCCTCCGAAGGCTCACGGCTCTAATTATACACAATATATAAAATTAAAATCCACTCAAACTTCAGGAAGTGCTCAAACTTCATGTCGCAATAGATAATTTAATTTATCCTTTAACGTATTAAGAAACAATAGATAAGGTAGGTACGACTACAAAGTTTGAAACTAGAAAATGAACAAAAGGACTATTTTCCATTTGAAGTAGGAAGCTTACGTACCTTGTAAAAACGCGCTGCGCAAAAAAATCACAGTGTAGACATAGCCTTAGGTGGTCAGACGATCAAAGATCGTATTATTCTAAGCTTGCCAGTTAGCATGTAAACTTACTGTTATTTATTTTTACATACTGTATTTATAATATAAATTTTTCTACGCATTATGACCTGTGAACTTATTCGCGATTAAAAAATAATTATTATGTCTGCCTTGTTATTTATCTCTGAGAAAAACGTGTACGCAGTATGTTGATAACGTGTGCTTAAAATAACAAGTGATAATCGCATTGAATTTCAAGAAATAGTTTTGATACTGTTATTGTTATGATGTATCAAGCTTGCAGTCATACTGACCTTAGATAATAAAATTGGGTTATTTTGAATGAGATGATGATGCAGATGTTACTCTCTTTGGAGAATGAAGTTCCAGGTTCGAGTCCCGTGTCCAGATGTCCCGAGTCGAGTTGACTCGTATCAAATTTAATATAAACAATTTTAATTTCGTAGAGTAGGTACATGAAATAAAAGTCCTAAATATATCGATATTAACTAATAATAGTTAAGGATTTCATAGAAAACTCAATTCCAAAATTATGTACGTTTATAAATTTTTCTAAACGTCAAAAACGCTGTCGTTCATTTTTTGACGTCACAATGTTACTTGATGTACTAAATAACTAATTAATGCTAATAATTTTAACAAACACTAAACTGTTTGATTTAATGTTAACGTGACGTCATGAAGCGATAAAATATAGACCATCATGGTTCTAAAGCGTCTAGGCTCTTCTGTCAAAAATAAAAAAAATATGTATTCCCGTCTCAAAAAATATGATAAATAGAACGTTAATGAACAATTTAAGACCATTTTAAAAAAGTGTCGACTTAATGTCAACTAGCCTATTATCAGCAGTAGTAGTTGAGAAGTTGATAGTATTTTTGTGGTGTTACAACCCCATGTATTGGAAAACTTGTTAGGTCATTCATCCTGGTCATAATTATTGAAAAAATAAGCATACTGTACGTACTTTCTGCGAGCTCTCACAATAATACTAAATAAATATTACGTTCCGAGTTAAGCCGAATTTACATTTGTCTGACGTGTCGTGTCGTGACGTCACAACTGAGTCGGTATTATCCATTTTATATAGCAACGTTTACACTTGTGTTGTGACATGTCGTGATGGCTTCTGATGTATCGCATACAAAATGTCTTTACACTCTGACCAACTGAAACGGATCAACAAAATGTATGATACCGATTCTGTTCTGACGCGTCACGACACGACACGTCAGACAAATATAAATCGGGCTTTATTTAAACACAGCAGAGACATAGCGAAGACGAAAGCGTAGACCTACCACAATGCGGTTTGCTTGCGACATCAACGTCAATGAATATCATTAAAACAACAAATTATGAAACTTAAAATATATTTATCACTTACAACATACATGCAACGTCTTTACAGACATAAATCGTTGAATTTTGTACAACATCTGGGCCTGTAGCCATGTGGCATGTCTATTCTCTTTCTACAAACGCTAACGCTTAGAAAACAAAAAAAAATGGGAATGACAGATGCGACCGCCAACTTGATCACGTGACCTGTCGATAACGAATATCGTTCTCATACATTTTTTACTTTTCGTAGCGTTTGCGATTGTAGAAAGAGAATGGACATGCCACATGGCTATAGCCGGAAGGACAAAGCGGGGCTTTGCAAAGCACTATTCCCGCTTCCGGCCTGTTAGGAACGAATTTACCAAGCTTTACAGCTGACGAGCAGCAACGCATTATTATTGCCAAATTAACATTGACGTACAAATTTTAGATAAAGTCTAAAATCAACATAAATCGACAACAAGGTCTAAGGCAGCTAGACTAAAAAAGACCGTCCATTATGCGCCCGGCACGTAACAGAAAAAAAAATATGTCGCAAAATGCTTCAATTTACAATAAATTAAAATCACCAAAAATAAGTTAGAATGCACTGTTGTTAATATTGTTTATTTAAAAAAACGTTTTGTTTTAAAAAGATTTTAAAACAAAACTTTTCGACGAAGTTTTTATCAAAACTTATATCAATAATAATTAAAATTCAATTTACAGAAGATTATGTACATAAAAAAAATCAAGAAATTGCAGAAAAAATAGGGATGATGACAGTTTTTAACCGACTTCCAAAAAGGAGGTTCTACGTTCGGCTGTATGTATGTTTTTTTTTATATTCTATTTAAATTAGGAGTATGCTAATAGCAAAGCAATTTTGTAAAAGGAACAGGGTTTCTGCGATCATTTCTTTCGGAGCTACAGGGATTTAAAGACCGCGGATCCCTGAAAAACGCCCCATACAAAATGGTACGATTTAATGACGTCGTAGGTCATAATGATCGTTAGATTTGTATGAGCGTACATTTGTATCTGGTGCTGCCCCAAACGGATTTTTTTAAAACCTTTAGAGGAAAATTGGCTCATTAAAACTATAACACTCTGACTGACATTTTAGTCTAATTAATTTAACACTAAAAACAGGATTATCCCTATAACAAGCACATCACACATCACTGTTGTCACTATTTGTTATGACCTCCTCATGGTCAACATGACGTTAATCTCCCATATAATAGTCCTGAGATTCGTGATCACTTCCTTTAGCTGCTTGTTTTTCAATACCACCTGAAAATAAAAAACATATCTATTTTCAACCATGTTACTGAGGATTAAGGTTGTTAAGCAGTAAACAGACATTTTTTTTGTGCAACACAGAATTTGCTACATTTACATCGGTCTTCGACTGTACAGTGTGCCTAGTGGGAGTTCTCAATATTTTCAAATTTTGATACTATCGAGTTGACGAAAACGCGAATTTATATGGAATTGAAACAGTTGTGTAGTAGTGCCACTAGATGGCGCTGTTTTAATTCCTTAGAAATTCGGGTTTACGTTAACGCGATAGTAACAGTATCAAACTGCCACTAGGCCCTCTGTACTACCAAAGTAACTTCTTTCAAAAATAACAAAATGCCATCTATGAGCCTCAGGCATAACTGCGTCGCAACAGGTTCATGAAGTGTATATAAAGGGATTGTTTCAAAGTTTTCTAAGAGCGCCATCTACTGGTAGTTTAAAGTAACAGACACTGTCTCACTATAGCTGTAGATGGCAGCCCGCGTCGCCCGTTTACAATTATCGTAACGCATTCATTAACATACTTGTTAAATCAGACGTGCATTAAAAAGATTTATTTCAAAAATAGAATATTTAAATTAAAAAAAACATGTAAGTATAATCTTACTAGCGACCGCCCTTAGACCTCTTGAAACCCTCTTGCAAAATCCGTTCTAAGCAGACGTCTACTTACTGTAAATTACCTTCCTGCCAAATTTCATCTAATTTTGCACTTATATACTTAAGATTCAATATTATATTAGGATACTTAAGAGATATAATGTCTCGCTATCCGAATCGCATAGGCTAACTATTGACCCAACAAGACTATTAGAGAAAAGATGAAGTCAAAATTCATTCATTTCAATCAGGCTTAGTTTACAAACACTTTTGAAACGTCAGGTAATAATATTATTTAATTTATTAAGTAATAAATTATTAAGTAATAAGTTTAAGTTTTATGGTGATAGTAATTGTTTGAAACTTAAAATTGGAGTCACGAGGGTAAGTTAGCCGCTGTAAGCCTGCCTGTATATACCTGTTCTGTCAACTCCCGATTCTCTTCCAACGCTAGTCTATAAGACTCTGTGTTTCGTCGTTCGTCCAATGCTTTGTTGTCTGCCTCGTCTTTGAGAGGAATTAGACTCTCCATGTGTGTGTACTCCATACCCTGCAAAGAGCACCCGAAAACATGAACTCAAAAGATTTATTTTAATTAAAGTGACTCTACAATCACTGTCCAATGTTACCTGGCGCACTCAACCTACAATTTCTCGGAAAATTCGTTTACCTCGGAATAATGGCTCCAGTGAAATTTGAAAATTGGACTTACAAAGAAGCATTAGGATGGCCAAGACTGCCATGTCTCAGCTACATAAAACATGGAAAGACCGTAACATCTCGTTGAAGACAAAGATAAAACTCGTGCTTACACTCGTCTTCTTCGTTTTTCTCTATGGGGCTGAGACATGCTCCCTAAAATCTGCAGACCGCAAAATGCTCTGGATTCCATGGATCGCATTTCGGACCCACACATCTATACTTGGCAAACTCAAGGTTAAAACAAGACACTTTATTGAGACGCTGTCTCAAGCGTATTGTAGAGTACTTCGGACACATTGCCAGGAAAGACAGAGATAATCTGGAAAGATTGTTACTGGCAAGGAAGGAAAAACGCTATGGGGGTGCAGCCCAATGTATTGGTCTGACCAGGTCCGCAATACACTCCAGTCCACTGTCTACAAGGCTCTCTGAATAACCAGAGATAGAACAAGATGGCAAAACATCCTAAGGACAAAGATCAAAAGTAGTCACTCTCACAGTCACAGTATAAGTCGCAGTCGCTTGAAGAGCAGGCGGATGGTGCGCAGCTGCTCCTCCACCTTCGCCTTCTTGTCGTTGCTGAAGCCCTCGCCGGGCGGCGTGCCGCTGGGCGGCTCACTATGTCCTGCACTATAGTACCTGGCAAGTCTCGTTGCACTTCTCGTATATAAGTCGCAGTCGCTTGAAAAGCAGGCGGATGGTGCGCAGCTGCTCCTGCACCTTCGCCTTCTTGTCGTTGCTGGAGCTCTCGCCGTGCGGCGTGCCGTTGGGCGGCTGGAGAGTCTTCAGCGTCTGGAACACGTCCTGCGTGCGGCTCACTATGTCCTGTACTGTCTCTTGACCGAATCTGAGGAATATAATAAATATAATCAATAATTTTATCATTTTAACTAGCAGAAACTAGGTTGCAGGGTCAGCCATGGACTAGTCCATACAAGAGGTACTTATAAATGTATACAAGAATGAACATAACGATGATGTTGATGATGATGATGATGATGATGATGATGATGATGACATATACATATACACACTTGCACAAGGACGCAGTGTTGAACTCCTTGTTCTGTGGCGGGTGGGACACGGGCGCGGAGGGGGGCGCAGCTGCCGCCGCCTGCACCGCTCCAGGTCCTTGCATCACTCCTGAAAATATATATACACCGTGCTAGTTTCACCGTCCGTAAGTCGCCCCGACATTTATTAGTCCAATACAAGAAACCCCTTAACAACATTAAAAATGACCACAAGCTATCAAAAAAAATTCAATTTATAAAAATAATTAAACATCCTGCTTAATTCTGTTTTGTAAGTATGAAGTCACTAGTAGATGCCGCGCGGTTTCACCCTAGTGGTTCCTGTAGGAACATGGGGATAAAATATAGTCTTCCTCGATAAATGGGCTATCTAACACTGAAAGAATTTTTCAAAACGGACTAGTAGTTTCTGAGATTAGCGCGTTCAAACAAACAAACTCTACAGCTTTATAATATAGATTGAACTTTGACCTAGTTTAGGCTAAAGTAAAGACATTAAAGGGACCAACCAGTTTTTTTAAACTTCTATAGTGAGCTTGGTTGGATGGAGTGACTCCTGTGGGGACCAGCAACTAATGGACCTACGTTCAACAGTCAACCTTAGTGACCAAGTGCTGAAAAGGCCTAGGAAAGAGTAAGTAGAAACAAAATAGCAAATAACACACCTGGCTGTTGCACTGCTTGGGGACCAAGTCCTCCTGGACCAGCACCCACACCTACTCCCATTCCCTGAAAACAATTAATTTCAGGTTATAATAATAATAATAATAAAGTCTTTTATTTTTTCATACAAATTAGTAATACAATTTTTTTTTTTTTTTTTTATATTACGTTTGCATGAATCCCATTGTATTGGGTATAGGCCTCCTCCAGCAATTTCCACTTTCGTCTGTCCCGTCCTGACCTCAACCAATCCCCACCAGCCACTTGAGCAATGTCGTCTGTCCAGCGCTTCTGAGGTCTGCCAACTCTCCTTTTGCCTAGTGGACCCTGCCATTCAGTGACCCTAAGTGTCCACCTGGCGTCTTTCAACCGCGATATATGTCCTGCCCATTGCCATTTCTGTTTCAAGGCATGTTTTAAGGCGTCTGTGACTCTGGTTCTTTCTCTGATCATTTTATGTCTGACTTTATGGATTTTTTTCAATTTCAGCATACTGCGTTCCATTGCCCTCTGACATGACCTTACTTTGCCTTTGGTTTTGTTATCAAACACCCATGTTTGGCTTGCATATGTTAGGCATGGTAAAATACAGGTGTCCATTACTATTTTTTTGTGTTTTGAAATATAGTTTCCTTTAAAAATCTCCTTTTGTGCCCAGTATCTGCTCCAGGTTATGTTTATTCTCCTGTTTATTTCCATCTCGTTGTTGATTGTGTCAAATGACACTTGCTTCCCCAGATAAATATACTTATCTACATATTCTATCATTTTATTATTTACTTTTATAGGCTTTAATTGGCTGTTGGACATGATTTTAGTTTTGTCTGGGTTCATATTTAGACCTACTTTTTTGCTTTCCACATCTAAGACTTGTAGCATTTTTTCTAGGGATGGTGCAGTTTCGCTAAAAAGGGCTATGTCATCTGCAAACCTCAGATGCGTTAGGCGACGGTTTTTTATCTGTATACCCTTACTTCCCCATTCTATGTTTTGAAAGACACCTTCAAGCACTGCTATAAATAGTTTTGGTGAAAGCGAATGGAATTTCAGGTTAGAATTTATTAATTAAACAATGAAAAAGCAGACTGCATGAAAAGTGGTACACCCACTCACTCCTGTTTGCAACTCAATTAACTGAAGCTACTTTCACCACTAGGCTCTTTAACCTTGGTGAATCAATATACAATACATAAGAATACAATTGAACCTGCCACCGTCACTGGGCTATCAGGATTCCACAGATAATATGAATAAAAATCTCAATATTATGCCTAAAAGTCAGACAGAAAATACAGTGCTACAGTATCAAATATCAGGAGCGACTAGCGATGCATGTCAATGACTTGGCAAACAATCTAGAAGGAGACGGCAGCCTGCTGTTTTGCAGACTGAAACGCAACAGTGTTCGAAATCTAGCCAAGAAAGATAGTTAGAATACACCATAATAGGAGATTTGTTAATGGACTTACTCCTTCTGATGACCCATAACCTCTAACCAACGGACTAACGGCTCAATGTCGAATGACAGATTGCCAAGTAACAGTATAAGAGAAAGGAGAAAAAAAATATCATGCCTAGAGCTGGAAATATGCATACCTGGCCGCCCATTCCCATATTTCCCATCTGACCCTGCATAGCTGCCCCATAAGGTGGTACCATCTGATTGCCCATCCCCACCATACCAGGGTTACCCATAGGGCCACCCATGACACCTGGAATCATACAAATAATGCAATATTAAGCTTCTGATGATGAAAAAAAATTATCGACACCACACCGGAAAGCACTGTTGGTCGACCCCCCCAAAGGTGGACCGAGGACATCAAGCAGATTGCAGGAAATAGCTAGATGCTGGCGGTTGTTGTGCTTGGAACTCCATGCCAGAGGCCTATGTCCAGCAGGGGGCGAAGCTTGTGATAAAACAGTAAGCGTGTTAAAATATTACAGCCTACTAAGATAGCCTGAATTTTATTTTATATTTTATTCTTATCCATTTTATTTATTTTAAGATAGTCAGATAGATTCCTCAGTGTCTGGAGACAAGAGTCTTTAAACAGTGTGTGACCAGATCAGAGACTTGATCGATTTTATGGGCCTCATAAGTAGGTTCAAAGTTACTCAGTGGGCGATGGAGTAAGCTATGCTTGGTGTTTCTTGGCATGATTGAATCATAAATGAGGAAATCTGCAGAACAACCAGTCACTGACATCACTCTGGGTGACGCAATGCTAAAGTGGCAATAGTGACATAGTTCGAAGAGCCAATGAAAGTTTAGTTAATAGGTACTATAGCTAAAAATGCATTTTATTTTTGTTTTTGTTCGCCTACATGTTTTAATAGCCACTATCTAAAACTATGATTCTATTTTTTTTTTTTTTATATGTAATTTCTGCGACATGGCGATCTGCTCATAGGCAATAAGCCATTCATTTATCTGATATTATCATATCATTTAATGATTTCTTTGAGAGCTAATTTGCTGCAGATTCCCTGTCAGCAGCTCTCCCATTGGCTTGTTATGGAAATCTGTTCCACAGGTCGGGAATGCTGTGTCTTTGTCTTTGCTAGACCTTACTTCATAGGATGATTCTATTGACAGTCGGTATGATTTGAGTTCCTACTACAAAGTGAATACATTTTAATCAAAGGTCACGTAACCTTAGAATCAGTTATTTGATTGTACAACACAATTTATCGCACTCACCGGATAATTGGTTGGGCATTGGTTGCATCTGGCCGCCCATAGGCCCACCTCCAAATCCAGTTCTCATGGGTCCCGCGTTGCCCTGGAAGTTCCCAGGGAACTGATGTCCCTGACCAGCCATTTTATGCTGTATTTACTACTCTATGTACATAAAAACATCTGCTAATGTAAATGTTAAGCAGACCACCGGTTACTTCAAGCTTTTATGATAGCTTTATCTTGAAATTCAAACGCTTTCTGAAAATTAAATATATCTATGAATTTAAATTTAAGGTACAATAACCTAAGTTAAATATAATTAATCCATTATTTAAACAAATACAAAGTTTAATTAACACAAACAATCGCAAATAAAAATGTGTTGTGACTTGTGTTGTAACGTTAACGTCGCCCGTCCCTGAAACGTCAATGTCAAATAGCATGGCAGAAGGCTACGTCAATGTCAGAAATTGTCAAATGTCAATTTTGTTTTTTTTTACTTTTTTTCTATCGCACCAGGGAACAGGAACAGGATATGTAAAATACATTGTACATACCATAGTGTATACATAATGACGTCGTTGTGTTGTAGAAATCAACACAACGACTAACTAGTGTGTGGCAGCACCACAGTTACTGTCGATCTACACAAAGATCTGTCCAATTATTATTGTTAAATTGATAATTCTATCATAATCAAAATCATAGTGGTTTGGTAATTACCAGACGAATTACATTAAATATCAATTGAAAAAGTGTTGGCATGTATAGAATAGAGAATGATACAAAATTAGTCTTTAGTCTTTACGTCACGCGTCTCCTTGACATCCGTATACGCAAACTTTTTGATACTTTGTATTTCAAGATTTAACACTAACAACAATTACGTTAATTAATAGCACAATAGAAAAATAATTTACCTTTATAAAATACCTACTCTTTCTTATTTCTTTAGTTTTTGTAAAAGTTTTTAAAATATTTAAAACTTAAGAAGCCATTTTCTTGAATAAAATTGGAAATTACTGATGCGACGCTTTGTGTACTGGCTCGAGAATGTATTCGTTTTTGATTTTTTTTTTTATTCTTTACAAGTTAGCCCTTGACAACAATCTCACCCTGATGGTAAGTGATGATGCAATCTAAGATGGAAGCGGGCTAACTTCTTAGGGGTAGGATGAAAATCCACACCCCTTTCGGTTTCTATACGACATCGAACTGGAACGCTAAATCGCTTGGCGGTACGTCTTTGACGGTAGGTTGGTAACTAGCCACGGCCGAAGCCTCCCACCAGTCAGACCTGGACCAATTAAGAAAATCTCAACCGGCTCAGCTGGGGATCGAACCCAGGACCTCCGTCTTGTAAATCCACTGCGCATACCACTGCGCCACGAAGGCCGTCAAATTTTTACCGGAATGGCTACATCACTGCCGTGTTCCTTTTGCTCTATCTGCCTTTTATTTTTTAATCTGTGGCATCTAAGTACATAATTTATACATGTATGTATACAAAGGGTGGGTGACTTTGCTATTCTTTTAATCCCTCCATATTTTACATTATCAAAGTAAAAGGTAAGGTCTCTTAATCCATCTATGTACGAGTATTTCATACGACCGCGTGGCACAAAGTAGGTAATGACTTTCTGCATCCCCTTGGGTGGATTCCTACTACTAAATCATTGGATTGGAGCTTGGATGTTTTCCAGTCTCTAGTCCGGTCCAGTATAGAGCCTCAATAGCTTAACGGTAATAGCGGTCGGACTCATCACCGCGAGGTGATGGTTTGATCCCCGCCCCGTTGGTCCATTGTCGTAACTCGTACCCACTCCTAATACAGTTTTTCCCGACTAGTTAGAGGGAAATGGGAATATTGATCATAATTAAAAGATATGGCAAATATTATTTTTTAAAAAAAGAAAAGAAAGTCTCTGGTCGAGTTTATACGTTAACTTTTATTAATTTAGAGAATCAGCTATCTTAGTATCCATAAGATAATGATATGTCAAGGCAGTTATGTATGACTTGTTATTTAGACTCGCTCACTAAATTATAAAGAATATCTAAAAATAAAAATGGTTTACGTGTTAAAATGGAGCTACCTACTTTAAATGGTTTTCTAATTTTCTTTCATAAATTAACCGGCAAAAGCTTTTTCTATATTTATAACAGCTCATTAATGAACCGCTGAAGCTAATAAGTTTCTATTAAAATTCCGATGACCTCATTGATTTCGGAAGACAATTTTACGCAGTCATTTTAATCTGGAAACCAGCCAAATTGACGACGAAAATTCTTCCGTTCCGACCTACTTATTTCTTTACTAACATGTACTTATGTATTTTAAATAGAACAGACGACTATTATAAATTCTAATAGACTAGTTGACCCGGCAAATGTTGTTTTAATTCATACAAAAGTTAAAAAAACGGTTAAAAATGGGAAAAGTAAGACGCGGTTTTTCCCACGTCAATAGCGATACCGTCAATTCAGCCATTCCATTCAGACTAAAACTTTTAAAAAGTTTGTTTGTTCCTATTATTGTATAAATAACTAGTAAGCACTTGAGAAAATAGTTATTTTGAAATCACAGCATTTCATGAAACATTTTTCTTAAGATAATGTGTATTTGACAAAACGCGCTGTTTTTTCAACACTCACTAACTTTTTTGGTATGGTAAAAGGATTTTAGGATAACTTTTTTCTCAAAGTTCGAAGATCCAAGGCTATAGCTAATGAAGCAAACTCTAGGTACAACATTTCGTCCAGGTTTAGCTCTACCTGTAAAAACTACATGATCATCTGTTTTAGCTCATCAAATATTTAAGGGGGAAACAATAATAAAAAAATGCGGTTTCGCTTTACTTAGTAGGTTTCTAGTTTTAATTTAAAAGAGCGACTGCAGAGCATTTTGCCGGCTTTGTCGCCAGAATCTGTTTTCTGAACCAGGCCCTCTGGTTCAGAGAACAGTGGCACTTTGATAGTGTTACTATAGCGTTAACGTAAACGCGAATTTCTAAGGAATTGAAACAGCGCCATCTAGTGGCACTACTGCACAACTTTTTCAATTCCATATAAATTCGAGTTTATGTCAACGCGATAGTAACAGTATGAAAATATTGGAAACTCCCACTAGGCTCACAGTTGTCACTATTCACTGACAGACTTTATTTTAACTTTAAGTGTTTGTTTTTAAGAAAACGTGAAATAAATGTATTGATACTATGTAGGTATAAATATCCAAATTAGATAACGATCAATAAGGTCATTTTTAATTTTCGGAACTCGATAAAGATTCTACATTAATAAATATCTAATTCACGTGCGTAAAAAAATAATAAAGATTAAAAAAAGGTTAAAAAAATAAAACAAACCAATTTTACCTTATAAAATTATTTTCCTTTTTAATTTACCCTAAATTTAAGTACAGTATAGTATAATTTTAAATTATTCATAACAATTATTAGGTATTTATTATGAATTCACATTTTGATAAAAGTAAGTACATAAATAGATTGTGCTTATATATTACTGTGAATGAAATGCACTATCATGGACTGCAATGATTATATCTTAATTTCCATACAAATGATGTAATGATATGTGTAACAATATGTTTGATATATTATTTTTAGTACTTGTATAATATACGAGTACCTAACAATAGCATGTAAAATAATTTACTGTTACATGTCTCATTTGAGATGATCCCGTTTACAGACAAATAATATGAATTTTTGGTGTCCACCATTTAATATTACTATGTATTATTTACCAACTACGTATGATTAAGTATGTTTTAACTATTATTTCAATATATAAACATGATCTTTTCTACTCTTTTTAATATATTACGTGTATATAATATATAGGTATATTATTTAAATAATAGTGTGTCTATGTTAAGGCAAGATGGCCACTTGTATGGCTTATTATGTTTGGCCATTGGCTATTGGTTATGGCATATCATGGCTAATCATGTTTCATTTTTTTTTTGGTACATATCTTATAATAATATTCTACTTAAAATTACGATGTGTATATTTCAATATATTGGACCGAATCGTGGTTTTAACTGAGACACTGCCTTGATAAAGAGATTCGATCCGCTCGATAAATATTTAACAATTTTTATTACTCTTCCACATAATAAATAGTTATCAACATGTAGATTTACAAATATCAACAAAATAAATTACGAATAACAGCATATTATAATAATTAAGATTAAACTTACACACTATTTTCTCTTAAACTATTTCTACTGCCCTTAACTTGTACTACGACGCTGGCCGACATTGAAGAAATATTTTCATACAAAAATATTTCTGTAGAGAAATAACCATTCAACTTAATGAAAAAAAATCATTTTTTACATGATTTAAGTAGATAAATCTGCAATATGAAGTGCCATTATGAATAATTAGAGATAAAGGTTATCCTGCGATGTATAATCTTGTATCAATCGATTTAACTCCCATATATTTATTAGTCTTTTTTTATAATTTTGACAATGTTAATATCATAATTATAAAATAAAGATCACTATTAACCCATTTGAGGTCACTGTACGCAACTGAGTACAGACATATCCATAGGTGTAGATTGTAGAACTCGGAAAGTTAAGTAGGGTAATCATATAATTTTGCTTTATTATAAAACTGTTTAGATATTTTGTTAAACATTACGCGGGTAGTCTGACATTTTTTGATAAATTGTGTCAGTTGAAGTTGCATCACGGAAACATTGTGCACGTAAGTGAATGATATTATATTTTTTTTCATAACCATCGATTAAAAGTTTGTTTTTTCATAACATTTGTAGAAAATAGATGTCAAAGTAAGATTTGAATTAGAATACAATAAGTTATTTGCAACCACAATGAAACTAGGGTCATACAAATTGTACTGTACGCGTTTGCGTACAATGACAACATACGTAAGTAAAATAACTGGTTTAGTTTACATATTCCTTACAATGAATAAACAACAATTTACACCTCGAGAATGCTATCTAGGGCTTGAGGAAGCTGTTGATGGTGGTTTACGAGATAGTGATGACGAAGAAAGTGATTTTGCTATTATACCACCCGATTCAAGTGCATTGACTGATGAAGAGGAAGGTGCCGAAGAGGATATAGCAGGGTGTTTCATGCCGCATGATGTACCTGACACTATAGAGGTATTTACAAATCCTGAAGATGGCAGTAACGACGATAGTAATGATGAACCACTGGCGTCAAAAAGAAGACGTCAAGATGTTACCCGCCAATCCGATCCAATGCCAATCTGGCGGAAATGTGCTCCTTCACACACTTCAACATCACAACGTACTAACATACAAGTCAGTGATAGGAAAAGTTACCCCGAGAAACAATGTACTGGTCTCTAGATGAAGACTGGCTTGGAATTCGTCGCCAAATCTATATCAAGACATAAGTTCCGGGATATAAAAAGAAACCTTCATCTTGTTGACAACAACTTAGCAGCAACATCTAATGATAAAAGATAATGCAAAGATAATAACAATAGTGTATGTACAATGGCAACTAACTACGACACCATAGAACCATTATGGACTGTCAAGCGAAGCAGTTCCAAAAAAGCGAGAGAAAACAGACGTAGAGATACCACATTTATCTCAAACTTACAACAAAAATATGGGTGGTGTTGATGAACTTGACCAGTCTATCTCGGTATACAGAATTGCTGTTCATGGTAAAAAGTGGTGGTAGGTGTTATTTACTTACATGTTGGATTAGTCTGATGCTAATTCTTTGCGTTTATATGTAATGAGTAATGATACTAGTAACGATAAACGAGTAATGATACTATACTATGAATAGGTCACTTTCCCGTCAAAACTGAAACACCGCTGCAGTGTGTCCTTTGTCTTGCAAGAGTGCGCTGGTAATGCAAGAAGTGTCTTAAAACACTTTGTGTTGAAAAAGCGTGTTTAGAAATTTTTTATACATAAGTGGTCATTGTACTCAGTTGTGTACACCCCTGTAATTTCATGAAAACTAATATTTTTCAGTATTTTCTTTAATTTCATGCTTTTTTCTTTGTTTTTTAATAAGTAAGTAAAGATTATTTAAAAATATCATTTGTACTTTTCATTTGACCTCTAATGGGTTAAAAATTTATAAAAAAAACTTAACCCTCCCGCGGGAAATAATTTTGAGTGCCCAAGCAACCGTGTATTAACTTTATTATCCGTTATATTAATCGTTATTATTACTCATAGATATTTCAATATCATTGGTAATCTAGTAACAGATATTGTTATGTTAGGATCAGATATTCCCGTAAAAGCCTTAAACCAAAATATCCAATTTTCGCTATAATGCAATTTACTCGTACTTATCTACTTATTTTTTTTTTTAGAAAATAATGGTAATAGAACGGCCAGCGGAAGTCAATATACATTAACATTACATGGACTAGTAATTCTTTTATTCTACCTAAGTACCTAGTAATAGTAAGTACCCTATACCGCTTTGGAGAACAAAGTAATTTTAAGAGGGCGTACATTTATATTATCTTTAGATATATTTACTTAGAACTTAGAATATCTGTGATTGGTGTATGTATTAATATAACTACCAGCGCCGAAGAGTTCATGCAAGCCGATTCCTGTCGGATTACCTTTAAAATCCATACGTATTCATTGTTGTACTGTATCTAAATATATGAGAAAAGTTTGTATCACGCTATATGCATTTCCTTTTCTTTCGGCTTACCTTCATCTAAATTCCATCCTTCGCCACTGGTAACTACTAGTAGAATATAAAAACGGTTATACCGATATACGAATCATAATAGCAGTATACTTTAGTGAGGTATTTTACACCCCTATACTGTTGAAATTTTACTTTACTACGTGTTGGTAGAGACATTATAAACATAATGCCTGTATGTACCGCATAAATATCAGAAGACATAGCCATTCGTTTTGGATTTTTTTTACAAGTTATATAAGTTCTTCTTGGTGTTATAGGTATACTGTTACTATACTTCGCGCCACGAAACAAGAGACGCGGCGCTAATGACTTAATGGCGGTCATTGTCATTTGGTAATGGCGGTCTTATGTTCATTTGCGTAAGGCGCTGCCAATTTTAGTTCAGGTTTTAGGACTTCTTTCGTGGCGCGGAGTCTAACATAGGTTACAGTTCTAATTGACAATATATTAGATATTTTAATCGAGTCTAGTTCCTTACGTGTTTATTCGTATATTCAGAAAAGTTTTCTTTTGTAGAGAGTCGGAAAATTTGCCTTTCTTGTTCGAAAAGAATCGGAATTAACTTTCTTGTATACCCGATTTTATATTCAAAATGTTTACTTAGCTTAACTACATACATATAAGCCCTTTATTGCTCTCCTATAACCTTAAGCTAAATCGAGTCCACCTTAGGACTTATTGAGCAATATGGACACGAGAGTTTAGACCTAAAGCTAATATTATTTATAACATAGTAACTTTCGGCTATTTATAATATTGTGTCTACAATTTTTATCATGAAAATTTACGGATCTTTCTGTCTGATTAAATAAATCGGTGTTAAATTAACTGCAATGTGAGCTTTTCTTTTTTTATGATTTTTTTTTTAAACTGTTCATAAATTTTTCAAAACCGGACAGGAAGAAAATTTCTTATACAAGAAAAAACATATATTATGCTGTAAAACCAATACTGTTGATACTGTTCAAATATGTCGTTTTTTGTTTTTTTTTTCTTTTATCTTTATTCTCTAATTGAAAATGAATATGATTTTTTTATGGTTGGCGTACCATACTACCAATACAAACTAAAACATTACTATTTACTTGCTTATGACATAAACGTATTTTCTATTTAGGATCACGTAATATACATACAAAAAATATAATATAATAAAAAAACAAAGGGAAGATGTATATACGGAAGTATGAAAAGCTTCATAAAAACTCACATTTTCACTATGAATCAGCTATTTTGTTAGCTGCCTCAGAATTTACCGGAGACGCGGAGTATCTTATGCCATGAGCAACATATTATTGTCATTAGACAGCTGTAAATATGGTGTTTGGTATTATACTAAAAAATAATTAAATACTATTTATTATATGTTTTACCTAGTATGTACCTAGCTGAAGTTCTAAGAAGTACCTAATCGTTAGGTAAAAAAATATGTGTAATATTAGGAAGTCGAAATAATGAGGCTAGATCATTGATTTACATAACTATATCTAAATTACTTTTACCTGTATTTTCAGCCACTTCAGTGGCCCGTTGTACGGAAGTAAATAGACAGAGAAAAAATCCATCGCATTCTCTCAAAAAAAGAGAATAACTGTGTGGAATATGTAAATAAACGAGAAAGGGCAATTCGATACTGGTGTCATGACGTTTGACGTTTTACCAGACCCAATGATGGTCCAAAATACATTGACAATTGTTCATCATCAGATCAACAGAGTATCAGATTTTCGTGCTTTTAACACAAAATTATGAAGTAAACCAACTTAAATTAAACTAGTGAAAAAAATAGCTCAGTGTAGTGTTGGGATGTAAAAATCGTACCTTTATCTTTTACGCCACGCCAATCACTTGTCTATTTACTTCTTTATCAACGCGTCTTTCGTTTCATAATCACTACACAAGCTGCAGTGTCTGAATGTTTAGGTACCAGGTAAAAATAATTTACATATGCGTAATAAAGCTTGCGCACATCACGGCTCACCGCATAAAAAACAAATTATTTCCTGTCCTGTCCAAAAAAAAATTAAACATAACTAATTTGTTACGGTTACCTTTTTAGCATATAATTTGCAAAAGCAACATTGACAAAGAGTGTTATCAAAATTTAGCAGGTTTATTACTGTTGAAACTTTTGTGTTTCTATTAGTTTTGAACTAGATCTATAAGAGCAATGTAGTTCATTTCCGCTTGACTCAAACGCCTCTCTGATTCAAGGTTCGAGTCTCACAGGAGACGCCCTTAGAGACGTTTTATCCCCAACTGATTTTAGATTCCTAAATTTCCTCTGGAAGAATCTGGAAGGAGCTCAGGCTCCTAAAACTTCTGGTGAAGCTGTAGCAAACCACTAACGAGTCGTCAGCATAGATTTTATTAGTATGATACAGTTCACTTAGATGTGCACAAGCAATTATTTAAGATTACATAACCAGGCTCCTTTTATATTGGGCACTCTGGAAAAGGGCGCAGAGCCCCACGATCGATGCCCACTTCCTGCTAGATCACCAACCGTTAAGCGATATTCATTGATAGCTTCATACTGCTTTAACTATTACTCTGTCAAAATCATAGAGTTCAAAGACGAATCATCCACTTTCGATAAGCCGATATGTTAATGATTTGAAGATAAGACATGATTTAGTCTCTTTTTATTCGCTACTACTATAATACCTTACTCATATGAAATGTTACTATGTAAGTTTTCACTTACTTAATTTCCTAATCCCGTCACCGATCCGCATATTATTTATGTACCCTCATCGCATCTTAATTCTAACGTAAAAGCTCATAGCTTTGGTCATTTATAAAATATTTGGTTGATACAGATTGTAATGATTTGGTATAATGCGGTAACAATACCTATCGTGATGTTTTTTACGACAAGAATTCTCTCTCTTTTTAAATATTCCACAATATCTTTAAACTTTAGACTAAATATACTAGAGTTTTTCGAGAGCCATTGTTAAATATGGACATCATTTTTTTTACATCAGTTAAGATAGTAAATACTAAACTGCTTCTTTAAAGATTTTTATTTAAGATTGATTTTTTTTTCTTTCAATCAACTCTAGTATAACAGCAGTCTTGCAATGAATGTTGTGGCTTCATGTCTTTAAGTTTTTACTGATGGTATCAATATAGCGTAACGCTTATTCCAATAAAAATGGCAAAAGACGATTACGATTGAAGTTATTCAAAATCATTATTGCTTGAATCTGTTGTTGTCACTCTTTTACAATATGAATCAAAAAGTGACAACAATACAGTCAAACACAGTTTACAGCCTGACCAGAAAAATAAAACATCTCCGCCATGTTGCGGAAAATAAAGCAACTAATTTCTTCTTTTAACTAGCTTTACAGCTCTGAGTTTTAGCCTTTTTGAGCCGAGACTAATTTATTTCATTCCGCTAAGTACAAACTGCAAAAAACTGCTTGTAGTGCCATTATTACATGGTTTTTTAATCTGGTCATACTGAAATTGAAAGGTACAGAGTTTCGTCTAGTGCTGCCATCTGTTTACGCCATCGTTTATGTCATGTAGCCAAAATGTTTCAGTTAACTACTGCATGCGCGCTTCTTGAAGTTGCGGAGGGTATGACAGGGGTGGTAACAGAGGTCCTTGCACTCCTCCACCTGGTAACGCGTAGTACTGGGACACGTAGCCCGCACCGCTGGCCGCTGCTGCAGCTGCTGTGGAGACAAAATATTAAAAAAGTTAATTCAGTTCTAAAATTACCCTCAGGCTAGTTCGTAGACAGAGAAGTCAATAGACATGTAGTGATTGGTGTGCCATTGCAAGTCATATATACGATACGATACGATTCACACGACTCCCCCCTATATAAGCCAATGTACTTTGACACTCGCACTAGGAAGATCTGTGCTGTGAGTGCCGCACACAACACTTAACTGGTACTGGAAGGTACTGGTATAAGTTGTAACAGATTGTGGCTGTATTTTCGTGCTCACACTACTTTTTTTCTTGTTTGCACAATCGTTGAGCCTGATAAAAATCGCACACACCGGGACAACAAATATAGAATAAACTTTTTATAGAGCTCACGCATAAACTTATGGTATCTTTTCATGAGGGAATGCCCATCCGGACCCGGACGGAATGCCTCCGAGCTTTTCATCTGTCTATTTACTTCTCTGTCTGCGGCCTATTGCCAACACTATCAATAGCCTATTAATACCCCCCTGTACGGTAAAAGACTATTTGTCTAAAGTCAGATTACTCCATCCTGTAAAGCTTAAAACACCACCCCACCAAGCTGTTCCAATGCAGCTTAGGTACTTCAGACACGATAAATAAAATATAATGACGGAGGTCTTAAGCTTTCTGAAGTCCCTATATGCCAGCGGCGAAGAGTCCATACAGGCCGATTCCCGACGGATTACCTTTTAAAATCCATACATATATATCATTATTGTAATGAATATTTAGGTATGGATGTATGAGAAACCGGACTTTGTGTCAAGCAGTATGAATTTCCTTTTCATTGTCAAAATTCCATCCTTCGCCACTGCTATATGCACAGAAGTGTTAGATTTTTTTAAAGAAATGAAATCTCATTCATAATCTTTCCTTTACCTTCATAATTTAATAATATTGAATGTGAATAAATTTAAATTTAAAAGCACGGAACAATAATGGGGATGATGACTAGGTTTGAATATATTGATTTTTATGATACATTCGGGTAAATAGGGTCAATGTTAACTAATTTATACATAAAAAGCAAAGATTGTCTGGATATTTGCAAAATAAATGAGATTATAAAATTTCAAAAACTATTAAAAATATATTATCGTAATTAGATGAAAATTCATACAGTTTTAGCTTCCTTACGTTAAATGTGACATTTTTTAATATTTGAACTATAAGCATAAACGCACAAATAACAAAGATATTAGTAATTTTGTTTGAACGCGCATACAAATCTAACGATCATTACATTGCCTATGACGTCATTATTTCGAGCCATTTTGTATGGGGCGTTTTTCAGGGATCCGCGGCAGCGCCGCAAATCTGACTCTTTAAATCCCTGTAGCTCCGAAAGTAATGATCGCAGATACCCTGTTCCTTTTACGAAATTGATTTACCATTAGTATACTATTAATTTATATACAATTTAAAAAACTGTCATCATCCCTATTGGCCATAACAATATTATTTTTATAATATTGCACTCATTATATAGAGATTAGATACCCTTATCAGTGATAAATGGGACTAACCGATTGCATTATAATCTTACATTAAAAAATAAGCCTCGATAATATTTTGTTGTCTTCATTCTTTATTAATAAGTACATGGAAGTACTTTATGTAGGTACCCAATAGGTACCTTAGATTTTCGTTTTATCTCATAAACGCAATGGCGTTTTTTTTGGAAGATTATAAAAAAAATTAATACCGATCATAAAAACTTAGGTAGACAGTGCATTTATTTGTGTGTGTAATCATAACTTACGTACATGTAAAACTCTGTCGACTCACATTGAAGCGTCGTGGTGGGTCTAACACTCGGATTACCCTAATTTTATGGGACTAGCAGAACCTCGCGGTTTCACCCGCATAGTTGTCATATCTATGGGAATATGGGGATAAAACATACCCTTAGTTATTCTTTTATAATGTAGCTTTCTATTGGTAAAAGAATATTTAAAATCGGTCCAGTAGTTTTTGAGTTTGATACATACAAAAAAAACAAATCCTTGTAGAAAGGAACACTGCTCTTAATAACAGTGGGCACTTATTTAAGAAGGCTGGTGATAATGACATGTAAGTTACAAACCTGCAGCCGTAGCATAGGGGTCGAACCCAGCGGCAGCATATTGCTGCTGATAAGCCGCAGCACCTTGGGCGGCAGCGGCCTGGTACTCGTACAGATGGTTAGCAGCAGCTACTGCCGCCGCGTGCTGCAACTGCGGCAGCTGCACCAGGCCCCCGGCGCCGGTGCCCACGCTCGCTCCGACCCCACCGACGGCCCCCATGTAACTAGGGGTCCCGTACACGTAACCGGGGGACAACCTGCAGATCAACACCGACCGTTCATCTCAACCGACAAGCAATTAAAAGCAAGCGTCCAGGAGATAACTTGTTGGACGCCCGACCCCCTGATGACCTCTCACGGCGTAATACAAGCTTCCGTGAGGGGCCATCTTTGCAAAACGGAAAACTTCTTAAAACTGTCATCACACGTAAGTACCTAGCCCCAATTGCAGCCGTGACAGGAACGAGCATCTAGTTCTGTTAGGTTAGTAGACATCGATAACGGTTATGTATTATGTAAGTATGCGATACGCAGTCGTATCCACCGCCGTGCGTCATTCGCAGGAAAGTTGAAAAAATCCTCTAAACTCCGCGCTATCAGACGACGAAAATAACCGTCCGTCGTCGCAGTTACAAATGTCTTCACATCTCTCAAAGTCGAGATGATTAAAAAAGTATAAGCTCTCTATAAATGCCACTCGAGGAGTCGTGAAAAAAATACATCCGTTAGCCAATAGAGAAGTGGTGAAAAATGTGAACACGTTTTTAAAAGAAACATCACGTATTGGAGAGGGAGAGGTTTTAAGTCGGAAAATGCCAAATGCGCTTATTTCGCACCCCGGTGCCGGCGGGCGGTCAAGTCTGTTCAAGAGCGCTTGTAGTGCGCTGCATCAGCGCTCACGAGGGGTTCGCCCGCGACCACGCTACTCAGTTCATCATTTATCGACCGTTTGTCTTTTTCCAACCACATACGCGTCAATAGAGACGGATTGATGGATGATCGACGTTCACAGCGGACACGATTAGCTTGGTACGAGGAGTCGAGAGCAGCGCGCGTGCGCGGTACACGCCCGGCGAGAGGCCCCGCCCGCCCTAGCCGCCCACCTGTGGTGTTCCACTCTCATTCGCGACTACCATACCTACATGAGCTCCAAAATTTGTAGGATATTCCATTATCAATTTAAAAGATGAACACCTAAACGAAACTCTCCTCGAGCCCGATAAACTAAATAAAAATCTAAGATTAAAAAAAAAAAACACTTATAATACAGAAAACACGCGCCAAGAGCAATAGATATTAAAAAAAAAACTGGCGAAACGACACACAAGCTGTCACATCTACAAGTACAAAGACAATCAGAAACTAAGTTTTATTCACCTCTATCTATGCCATCTGTTAGAAACCTAAGTTTTAACATTAAAATAATTACTTACATGCACACCTACACCTAAACGCATTATTAAACCATCACGAGGACAACAAACGAAGGGCATCGGATCTAAGTAGTTTGTAGGTAGGTACGATTGTTTCTACTAAATTGGTATTTGAAAACAAACTCTATTAATCGAAAGAAGCTTTCACTTAATTGTACTTACATTAGAGTGAAGTTAACTATTAATAAAACTTTGTGGTGGCTCGCGTCACCCTGGCAGCGGTGGTTTTGGTACCGTCATTTGTCAAGTACAGAAAAAGTGATGGAATTATTGATGTAAATACGACACGGCGGTGGTGAGAGCACGCTCATCTAAAACTCTATCTTTGGAGTAGAATGCTCTGGGCCTCCGATGATATACTCATAACAGAATAACCCTTCCGGGGAGCCATTCACGTTTCGCCGAACGCACTGATGCTGTAATTTGTCGGAATTAAACTGTCGTAAACTGTGCGGATTATATATAGCTTTGTTTGAAACTTGTAGTTACGATTGACGGAACGTGAATGGAGCTTTTACTCGTAACTCGTGACCCATAATTTATTTTATTGGACACAAAAATCCACAATCGCATTGTACGAATGAAAACACGATTCGTCGTTAAATTAAGACTGGTCTATTATTTAATTGCTACTATTTATACATTAAGAAAATTAGGGTCCAGAAATATAGGGTCGCGCATCACAGGCCGCAAGGGAAATTCGGTTAGGATTGGTTCTTAGTAAGTGTATTAAACGAAATCCACCACCAACAAAACTCAATTCAAATCAAAAAAAAATTTACACGAACACGGCATAAAACATAAAATTAAAGAAAACATTGAGTGTCGAGACGATGCGAATAGTGAAGGCGCTGGGCGGCGCCCGCGCCGAGCCGGGCAGGCCTCGCCGAGCTTCGCGGGCCTCGCCGAGCCTCGCGGGGTAGGCCTCGCCGGCGCCGCCCAAGCAACGTATAGCTTCAAAACGTAAACATTTAAAACCCAATCGACTAATTCACACCCAAAACGAAAAAATCCACTCTCACGCTCACGCTTGCCATAGATACCTATGTGAAAATGTTTGAATATTTAGTCTAGGTGTGGTCCGCCGGCCGCCGCGCCGCTGGCCGTCCGGAGACGCCGCTCGCCTCATCTACCGAGACAAAAGTCAGCTCAGCCGTCGCTTGTACTACTCTACCAGCTCCACTTACCTACCGCACGACTTCTATCGTCTATGGGCCGAGTCATACCGGCAACACGGCACCCAACCTCGAGTGACGTCGATGCGTACAGTCAAATCAAATCGTAGTATTCGCACGACGATACTAAAAACACCTAAAGCGGTTCTTCCTAACGTGTGCTATATAAAGTACTAAAATTTGATTTGGCTTAACTACAGGACGTGAACGTCACTCGGGGACAGGCGGCGGAATGCTCCGGTGGCAGCAAATATTATGTAACAAAATCATTATGGGAGGCACTACATTCCTTAATCTTCTGTGTTTATCTCTGGATAATTCTGAGTTTTCTCGCACCTAAAATCCTGACTAGTAGTGATCAGGTCTGATTTTTGTCTCGTGAGATGTGTTTGAACCGGCATGCGGCGTGTGCTGGCAAATATCGAAGTGTTGAACCATAGAACATTGATGCGGTACATATGCTTCGTGGGCGAAGTAGCGGCGCGACTTACCCATAATGCGCAGGCAGCACTGTGGGGTATCCCGCCCGGACGCCGGCCGCGGCCGCAGCAGCGAGACCAAATCCTGCAACAAACAGTCAAAAATAACTACAACATCCAAGGAAATATTGGAACGATTTAACGGAAAAATATATTCTGTCATCGAGTGTGCGTTCTCGAAAGCTATTTCGATTCCCATTTAACGGAAGTAGAGAGGACTCGAAACTAAAATATATCACATCGGGATTGGACCACTTCCAAATGACACGAGAGTCAACTTAGCGCAGGCAGCGTCAGAAATGTTAATTTCTTTTTATTGCATTGTTAAGCCGCCTCGAGGCGCGTCTATTTCGGGCGGCAGCCACCGCCTGGGCTCGCGTGGCCAGGGACGTGCATCTTGACAAGAAGACGACACGCTAGCTATAAATGGCTTATAAGACGTTGGCATCAAAGCACATATCGCGAATGCTTGAGTGAACGTCTTAGCTACGAGATACATCCCGCTTCCGAGGACAGCCAGACAGACGTACCTATCAGCTTAGCATACCTACTCAGTAAGTCAGTACTCACAATTCAATAATATTGTAAGAAAAAACTTAATTATCTATGAAGCTTGTAGCGTACTTGTATGACACTTCGTAAAAATTCGTACTGATAGGTCGTTTTTTGTTTAGGAGGAGGACGAGGAGTATAATTTAATTTTTAGGCAGTCAATTTCTGGTCGACAATTTGGCGTACAAGAATACAAAATGCAATTTATTCTATTAACAACATAATGTTGATGTAATTTTTAGGATGAATACAAATTTTAACACAGAGGCTAACAATACAAATAAATGGCATATGGCATTTGATTACAAACTATAGATTAATGGCTAATGAGCATAGAAGCGTGACCCATGTCCGGCTCGGCGGTTATGGTGAAATTTCCCCTACAATTACACACGAATACGTCCGGAATGGCCCGGATGGAGTCGCGGTTCGGCTGCCGTGATAATGTATGACCTTCGGTTTGGTACAATACCGACTACCAATATAAATAATCATTATACTATGACGTAATCAAGGTATCCTAATACAAAGCGCAAAAACCGAGATACTAACAAGTAGATTACAGCAAAAATGAAGAATATATTTGTAAAACACGATCAATAGAATGCTCATTCGTCTTCTGTGTTTCCTAACAGTTATGATTTGTGCACCTTCAAGGCAAAAGTGAATAGGCATTCCTTTTTATAGTCAAGTTGCTAGTTCTGACTCATCAATGCAAATGAAAGCTTCAGTTTGGTTGATACATCAATTTATAAATAAAGGTGGGAAAAGAAAATACGTACAAAACGGTATAAATATACAAAAATTGTATAATATAAAGACAATAAACATGTAAGCTATAATTTATGGAAGCAAACCTTCGAATTCATTGAAACAGATGGTAAGTTTGAACACAAAAGTAAACGCAAGTCAAGGATTAGGTTCTTGTCAAACACTTTGTAAACATAACTTCAAAACTGTTTTAAATGAAAAGCCTACACATTTCAAATTACGAGTAACTTCCAAGTACACGGTAACAAATTAGGTAGACAGCGATACAGGAATCGAAACACCCTTAAAAATGAAAAGGGTTAGCCGTTAGTGGCGTGTTCGAAGACCGCGTGATGGGCAGACCGATCGATGCCGTGCCATTTGACGGCCGAGGTCGAACCACTGTCCACCACAAACGTTATCTGATTCGAAATTCCTTTTTTTACCTCTTCACCATTGTGCCACGGCCTAAAAACGATGCGCTTTTGTCCGTGTGTGACCCAGATAGTCACAGTAATCGATTGTCTACACAATACAGTTTTAACTTTAATAAAACAAATGTACACCCGTTTGTACAAAGCAGAAACAGAGGCTGAACTCGAAATTTGTAATCAGTTTGTAGACGTAAATCCATCAAAATCAAACGACGTTCCAACAGAAAACGTGTTGAGAAAGTTTCCTGCAATAAACTCTTCCCAATCAATTTAAATACTCGTATAAAGGAACCGTATGGACTTTTAAAATCAATTTTTATTCTACATTATCTTTAGCTCAAAATGATCTTCAACTGTTTTCACAAATACTACTTCAAAATTTGGTCTAAATGCAAAATGCATAATATTTCTTGGTCAAAACGCAAGTCATCTATTTCCAGTTTTCCTGACACGAAATAATTATTTAGAATTTTACCGAGAATAACGAGGCAGATTTCCACATAACTTGGGTTAGTCATGGTCTCTCCTGAAACACGGACCGCACACGTCCCGCTTAAGTAAATAATGCTTTGTTTTAATGTTTTTGCTTGGTTTCAGGAGTTCGGAGACCGGGTCGACGAACTGCAAAGCCGACACCGAAGCTTAACGACGCTTGTAAGGATTCTACGGAAATACGATTTTAGACTCAGTCGGCACTGGTAAAGCGGACTATTGGTCCTTCACTTTTACTTCTCTGTAGTTTGTTTGGCGGAATTCAATTTTAAAGCGCGTTACTACTAAACGATTTAAAAATCGTAACAAAAAGCCATATTAAATGAAATATAATTAAGAAACATGTCCGCTTACTTGTACTTGCATATAAATGTAAGGCTTCTAGTTGATGGTTATATTCGAAAGTTAAATGTTGCATGGATAAGTAGACGAAATGTTAGATGTTAAAAATCTGTTTGTAATAAACATAATATTAAATAGAAATCTATCGGTTAAAACGACACTGATTAAAGGAAAAACCCAAGATGTACTTAAAGAAGACTTTGCCAGTTTATATTGAAATTCCATATAATTCCTAGTTTCATAAAGCAATGATAGGCGTAAAAGCATCGTAGTAGGTACCATGTAATCGTTAAAATGCCGTTTACGATTTCTGAATTTGCGAAAACGTGCCAGGGAAGCCAAACTAAAACTCGCAGTGAAGTCGCGGAAAATTGTTCTCTAACGTACAGAAACAAGCTTGCTTTGTTAATATACATTGTAGCGCCAATATGTCGTACAAGTGTACCGGTACAGGAATAGACGTAGACCAGTCGTGGCCCAGTTTTGTGTCCAAACCGAATCTGGGTATCGTGGATGACAGTTGGCGTGTCCGGTGACCTTACTTTTGATCTCATCGATGTTTTCACAAACACGTTCGTCCATCGTTCTGTTTAACGATTTATTAGACGCGTAGGATTAATGATTACACTTACAGTACCAAAAACGTCACTGCCACAGACAGGCTTATTTTTAGGCAACACGTGCGCGGGCGTAGCAAGTTAGTCACATTTGTCTGAGCTTGGTATCATATAGCTTCTTTAAATTAAATGAAACACTTAAGTCATAATTAACATAAGGCAATCCACGATTAGTGTATCAAATGATGGTTTGACTAAGATTGTTATCTTGGTGGTAACTATCCGTGACAGTAGCACCAATAATATAACATTGGAGCAAATACATATTTTATAATTTCTGTAAATGACTTTCTTATGTATGGATTGGATTTTCAGTTGAAACCGTCGACCAGACTCTCTCTAAATAACTCTCTAAATTTCAAACTCCAAACCTTCTCTTTTGTGAGTTACTTGTGATAGAAAATTAAATTTGTTGCAATGGTAATGCAACTTCTAGCTCTCCTCAGCATTTTCATAATTCTGATTTGATCAAGCTGATTATCAGGTATAATCAAGTATCTTTCTATCACAGGCTATTCATCAGTTATCTCTTAAAAGTATGCGATGTAGAAAATCTAAAAGATGATCCTCTGTAGATAAACTTTCGTTGAACCAGACAAAAGAACCGATGGCAAGAAAATATGTGCAATTGGCGCGCAGCCAGCGTTGGTGTCGCGGCAGAGGCGGCGACGTTCCCAAAACTGCGTATATTTAGACAAAATAAAGAGCCAGCCGAAGACAAAACGAGACGCAACTCTTGTTTTATAAATAACCGCGTCGTTCGCCGGACGGACTGCCTCGCTCAACCAACCTCTGCTCGCCAGCTGTTGTACATAAATAATAATTAAGACAACGAAGAAAGCTACGTGTTTCTTATAAGTTCTGAAGTACTTCACGATGCACAAGTTTCAATACAAATGGACTATGATCCCAAATAATGGTAGCCCTTGATAAATTTCGTGATACTCTAAAAAGAGAGTCACTTTCGTCACCTAATGAGTTACGATTGTAATTAATGTGAGACTTAACTGCTGTAACAGTTTATTTAGAATCAATAAGTACGATTTACAATCTTTCTTTCATAACTGCTGTTATTCTAGATTACACATTTTTGTATAGTAGACTTTATGACTTACATTTTACATAGAATTGACTTAAACGCGTTTCACGCACGCATTTCTAAAGATTTTGGTAATTAAAAAATTAAACATTAGTATCATCACCTCTTAAAAAATTGTCGACGTATAGATTAGGTGTAATCCGCAACTTAAACAGTTCTATTTCATTGATTCATATTTCTTTAACAATCACCCTGATAAAAAGTAAATACGTTTATGTCATGACAATATTAGGTCTCGCTTTTGTATGAATTAAACGGGTTTCAACGTCTAAATTAACGTTAATGCATTCTGCATCTTAAAAGTTACATTGGATCACATTTCTTTAATTATATCTTCCTAAAACACATATTTTGACAATATTAGGTCTGGCTTTAGCCCTTAAACGGTTTATAATCAATGTCCCATGGCAGTAAGGTTTGATCGGCGGATTACGGGGCTTCGTGCGGACGTACCCACTAGGGATCGAGTTACAGTTGGCGGTAAGGCGGAACTTCTCGACGAGCCTATGCCAACACTAGAACAATAGCTCCCTGCTTCGTCAACTTCCTTTTCCGTTCTACAACCACGTTGGACGCCCGTTTTATTTGTACTCGTCATATTTCCTCCCTTGATTGTACTCGTATTTCCAAAGTGAAAACCACTGGATTATATAATACTAGATGACGTCCCACGGTTTCACCCGTTTTCTTTAGAACACGGGGATAAAACCTATGACTTTCACAAATAACGTGAATTTCTGATTAAGATTATTAGGATAAGTTTTCCCTATTGTAATCTTTAGCAATTTCTCATTAAAAAAGTCCTCGTGCTCAGTAAATAAGTAATAATTAGTGGCTATTACCATAGAATACATATCCATTACTTAGCCCTTGCATTCTTTGGGAGACTGCCATTGGCAGCTTCGGACAATAGGTGTGATTAACGATGCACTTTATTAAATTATGAACACCTATCCTTTGTCGCCAATTTATTTTTCGAATGAGAACACACTAATTGGGACAAAAATAACTGATTTATTTTAAGTAGGTGTTGCAGCGACATTATTATTTGTTTTTCCATTTGCTTCACTATAACTTTATAATTTAAAAATTGTTGGTGAATACTTAATGGTTAAACAGCATTATAGATAATTGAGGTTCTTCAAAGGAAAGCTTTTTAAATTAACTTTTTTGTCCCTTCTTCTTAGCTGTCTTTTAATTTGTCTTCTTTCTCGTTGTCACTGTGATTCGATTCAATTGAATTGAAATCTAGTAGGTTTAGTTAACACTTCGGAAAAGTCAAGTTTGATAGCGACTCTACCACTTTTTCAGAAAACTGTTGAGAAGGCTAGCTATTTCTGGGACATACGATCTAAAAGGCCCAGGAATAGGCCATTAAAAATAGGCTGATGATAACATATCGTCATTTGTGTTTCGTTTTAATCATGTTGCCAAACGAAGGAGTTCTTGTGATTTAAGTCTAAACGCACAATCTTTGTCGTATCTGCAGACGCCGTGGTGTGTCGTAACCTTTACTGAAATTAATGAGACAAATGCCATGTCTACATTACAGTGAAGCTCTACCAATTATTTACTTGGAACACGTTCAAAATTGTTATTAGTATAGCGAAGCCGTTTTATGTTTTTGTCCGGCTTTTAATATATTCACATAAACATTTGTAACAGGTACCTTACTGGTTCAATCACCATTTTTACGGCTCAAGTAATCTGAATGATCAAACGTTTTCCCATGTTTTAAATATTATTTGTTGCACTCTATTAAATGTCGACCTACCTTTATGATGCTTATAAAACATCACCTTGCGTTATGTTAATCGAGTTGCATAATATCATATTTTAAAGCAGTTTTCATTCATAAGACTAAGCCCCCGTTCGCACGAGAGTTCTTTTGACGGACGTTAAAAATGCGTTCAAATACAATAAATAAATGCATTCCCAAGTATATGTTCACACGGCACATGTTCTGACGGCCTCCGTGGCGCAGTGGTGTGCGCGGTGGATTTACAAGACGGAGGTCCTGGGTTCAATCCCCGGCTGGGCCGATTGAGGTTTTCTTAATTGTTCCAGGTCTGGCTGGTGGGAGGCTTCGGTCGTGGCTAGTTACCGCCCTACCGACAAAGACGTACCGCCAAGCGATTTAGCGTTCCGGTACGATGTCGTGTAGAAACCGAAAGGAGTGTGGATTTCATCCTACTCCTAACAAGTTAGCCCGCTTCCATCTTAGATTGCATCATCACTTTTTTTTTATTCTCTACAGGGCTAACTTGTAGAGAATAAAAAAAAACACAACAACGTTTTTAAAACACGGCGCTTTTTTTCTAGCAGTGTTACATTTTCAATTTTGAGCGTTGGAAATAGACCTTCATTTAACTTCATACTATATTTGAACGCTTATTTAACGTCTGTTAAAAAATTTCTCGTGCGAATAAGGCCTTAAAAGCAAAAGTCGCATATATTTAAAAAATAAACATGTTCAAGTTGCATTAGAGATATACCTACAAGAGTTCAATAAATAGAATAGCATAGACGCATCAACGCAACCTACTTCGACAACGTACGGTGTACGACTAACTGAATATGAGACAATTACCTTCTTCTAATATAACAAATAGGAATAGAGTCTCGCATCTACTATAAAATCTACAACTTCATCATAAAGTCATGCTACTTTTTAGCACGCGATAAGTGATTATTTAAGACATTATAAAGTTGCACGCGCTTGTACGTATTAAATTATTTTAAACTAGTAATTTAATAATACCTACTAGTAATTTAATAGAGAATTTCACAACTTTCACAGTTTTAATTTTAAGTTTGTAAGTGACTTGAAAAGTGCTTGTAAACTGAGTCTTGATGAACTTTGACTTTAGTAGTCGCTAATATTTTATAATGTAAAAAATTAATAACAAATATATTGACGATTTATATTGATAATTATGTGTTTACTGAATAAACACAATTTGTAGTTATTTTAATAGTGTAGGTGGGTTATTGTTTAACTAAAACTTAATCATTTGATGTAACAATAAACACGATTAACTTTGTGTGATCATTAAACTGTTTACAGTCCAAATCATATTTAAACTGTGACTACATGGCGTTGTAATTGCTGTAATTTCATGTTTCCGTTTACTACAATAATGATAACATAAAAGTAATGATTACAGTGTATTCAGATAGAATCACGTGGTGGCGTGGTGTAGGACTAAGCCGACCATTATGGCTTCGCGTCCGACAATTATAAGTACGTTCTATACCATATCGATCTGGTCAACTGCTTCGTTAGCAGTTAACTACGTTGCCTGTGGCTTTGGATTGTGAACTCCTAGGTTGGGATCGGGCTGTGACTTTCGAATCTTAAAGTCTAGTTATGAAATACCTATCGAGCTTTATCAAAATTTTCTATTAGTCCAGCTGAATATATATATATTTTTTTATATTCTTTACAAGTTAGCCTTTAACTACAATCTCAACTGATGATAAGAGATGATGCAATCTAAGATCCAAGCGGGCTAACTTGAAAATCCACACCCCTTTCGGTTTCTACACGACATCGTACCAAATCGCTTGGCGGTACGTCTTTGCTGGTAGGGTGATAACCTACCAGACCTGGACCAATGAAGAAAACCTCAATCAGCCCAGCCGGGGATCGAACTCAGGACCACCGTCTTGTTAAATCCACCGCGCATACCACTGCGCCACGGATGCCTTCATAACATTTATTATAAATACGTTTCATATCGATCTGCTCAACTGCCTCATTTGTCCGATGTTTTAACAAAATATGGCTTCGTATTGTGAGCTCCTTCGTTTCGAAAGGGTTGAATCTTAAAGTTGGGTTATGAAATATTGAGCTTTTTAAAATTCTCCAGTAATTTTCGTCAAAATTAGGAAAGAATCTCGGAATTTGAGTTACGTTGGAATATTTACGCGTACAGCCTACCATAAATGTAGGTTTTAAGACAACTTTTAAAATGCCAAAATACGAGTTTATAAAAATAATATCAATACACACACCCTTAGATTTCCTTCATCTGGCCCTCTCGTGTAATCTGTTTTAAGCGGATGTCACATAACTATAAACTACCTACCTCCCTACCAAATTTCATCAATGTACGTTAAACTGTTTTCGATATTTCATTATGAGTGACCTTTCGCTTTTATATATTAAGATTCAGCTGGGTATCTCAAATTTGGAGATTTTTGCCTAATTTTGACTAAAATGTCTGCTTTTAAACAGCTAGTAGATTTAGCGGCAGATTTTCATGTGTTTTTTTCGGAGAGCACCAATTTAAGTGTAATTTGACAAATTTTTGCTCTCACGCGTAAGGGACCCCTGTAGTCCGGGGGCCCCGTCTCATACTAATATTATAAAGCAGAAGAGTTTGTTTGTTTGTTTGATTGGACGCGCTAATCTCAGGAACTACAGGTCCGATTTGTAAAATACTTTCAGTGATAGATAGCCCATTTATCGAGGAAGGCTAGGCTGGGCTATATTATTTTAAAAAAAATTAGAGATCCTTCCTGAAATTCCAATAATGTAACCCAAGGTGTACAAAAGTTTCAGCTGGGTATCTCTAATATTTACAAAGGTAAACATACTAAGATAACTGGACTACTAAGTCTGGGAAGTTGGAAGCAACACATTCCTGTACCTCAGGTAATTATTAGTAGATAATATTCAATAATAATATAGAGTCAAATATTATTAACATAATTCCGCCAACATTCAGTGGCGTACAGAACATTTTTTACCAGGGAAGGCACTATACAACACAAATTTTAAAATGAGAAATTCCGTCTCCAATACAGGTTCGTAACGAGTTCTTATGGCAGTGCATTTTTGCATGAGTCCAGAATTGAACACCCCCAACCCCAAATCTCATCTCCTGATAGGAAGGAGACTTGACTGGATAGTAGGCCATTCAAATAGGACGATGATAAATCGTTCAGCCTTTCATTTCGTTATGCTAACACATTTTGCTTTGAGCTAATTCTGCTCACATGATTCACTGCTCAGCCAAAAATACACATAACAACGAAAAAATCCAAAGTTCGTTGTACCGTTAAAAGGAAGCACGTTTTTGTTTGAATCAATATCGATCACAGGAACCGGCGCGTGCGGGACATTAGTGCATTTAACGCTTTTATCCCATAGTGTTGTATGTGTATTATAGTGGTTTTTTTTTTATTCTTTACAAGTTAGCCCTTGACTACAATCTCACCTGATGGTAAGTGATGCAATCTAAGATGGAAGCGGCTAACTTGTTAGGAGGAGGATGACAATCCACACCCCTTTCGGTTTCTACACAACATCGTACCGGAACGCTAAATCGCATGGCGGTACGTCTTTGTCGGTAGGGTGGTAACTAACCACGGCCGAAGCCTCCCACCAGCCAGACCTGGACCGATTAAGAAAATCTCAATGGAGCCAGCCGGGGTTCGAACCCAGGACCTCCGTTTTGTATATCCACCGCGCATCACTGCGCCACGAAGGCCGTGGTTTGAGTAACTTAGTTAATTACGTACTACTTCTTAACCGCCAGTTTAACCTTAGTAGCAGAAAGTTTCAGTTAAATTGGGAGTATTTTAATCGAACTTTCAAAACAAAGTTTTCCCGGTCGCAGTCCAGACTACCACTAAAGTAAAACTAAGAATAAATCTCTACTATTTGAAACTGATTAAATGTCAAAATACTGTGTAATGTATTAAACCGTCAATTTTACAGAAAAACTGCAAAAGACATTTTTTGTAGACAATTTTATGAGAAACAATTTTTATAATGACCTTTATTGACCTCCGAGCTATAGGTCACGAAATATTTGCTAAAAAGTGATTTTCGTGACCTTCCGTTTGTAACTTTTTTAGCCGGCACGATATCGATGTCGATTTTTCACATCTTCATAATGAACTAATAACATTAATAACAATAAAGGTGTATACAAAAATTCAGCTCAGTAGGATTTTTCCCTAGATTGAAGTTTAAAATGCCTAAAATTACTGGACTACAATAAATAGATCTCATTTATTTCTTAATACTATACTTCTTGCGAACTTACTCGTACTGCTTCCTTAAACCACAGAATACATAATTATGTACAAAGAATAGGTTTATTGTTTATGGCCTAAGTTATTTATGAGGATTTAGAGCATATAAAAAAGTAGGATTCACAATGAAAATGAGTAAAAAAACATTTAGATGAATGATGATATTTTTATAAATGCAAAATTTTAACATTGCAGTACATAAACACGTGGTTTTACACCAATACTCATTCAAATCTAATCTAATTCTCGCCTCGAAAAAAAAAGAATTCATACATTCATTTGCGAAATTGTGTCCTCAGTTTACTCAACACTACGGTATCCTGAAGCCGAAATAAAAAAAAAAATAGTGTCATGACAGGACATCGGGGAGACATGCATAAGTAATGCGCAAACGAAGGGCGCGCGGGCACGCGATGCGGACGCGAGGCGGAGTGGCGGGCACCCTACGCAAACTGAACTCTTTATTAATCAGTGATGACTTCGGCGTTTCAATTTCGCACATTAGTTTTGCGGCTCGTTCTGTCCGCTTGTTTGACGCAAATTGCTCGTAACATTGATGGTTTGCGAACTTAGACCATTTAAATAACAGGACCTGCCTCCCTAACCGTTACCCCTCTGGCAAAGTTTAAAAATCTATGATCTAACGCGTTTATAAAAACTGTTGCTATACAATCGATATTTCATTGTTGTAAACGTTTTCGTCGCGTAAAGAACTCCCTAAAAATGCCGGTCTGTGTAGCTAAATAGCATAAAAAACGGCCAAAAACTTGAAGTTTAATAAAAGATGGAGTAACGCTTCATTTGAAAGTATTTAAACCTTAATTTTATCAAATTTGTAATATAAACAATTTATAAAATAATCGATTCTTTTGACGAAACAGCCAAACATTGATCAGTAATCGAATATTCTATGTATTTAATCTGTGGATAGTCTAAGCAATGTGTTTGTTAGTCTGTGTAAAAATTACCGGTGTGTGTATTGCGAGTCAAATTTATAGTTGTGTGTAGTGTATGGCCATAGAATATTTTTAATGGTGTTAAATATTTTCGATGTGTGAGTTTACCTCAAAAAACGACAGACAATTTTGTTCGTGAATTTAAGTGCGATGCATCTCCATTTTCTAATTCCTCTATGTTTGCGAACGAAGTCTAAACCTAAGGCCGTTCACACATGAGATCACAAGCAAGCGACTAGTGTTTGATATGCGCAAATTGCTCGTAACTATGTTTTGCGAACGAGGTCTTAACCTAAGGCCGTTCACACATGAGACCACAAGCAAGCGACTAGTGTTTGATACGCGCAAATTGCTCGTAATATTGATGTTTTGCGAACGAAGTCTAAACCTAAGGCCGTTCACACACGAGACTACAAGCAAGCGACTCGTGTTTGATACGCGTATGCAACGCGTCGCTTGACATGTTACTTCCATACAATATCGCTATCCTTCGCACAATACGCGACGCGTCGAATGATAACTTGATGGACAGCTTGGGTGTTAAAGGTTTATTGTCCTTACGGAATTTCTTGATTCGGTCGCTGCGCTAAAAGCAATAACAGCAATAGTTAAAAAAAACATACCGATCAAATTGAGAACCTCTTCCTTGTTGAAATCGGTTAATAAAGATTCATAACCATAGCAAAACCTTATTTTCATTTCATAATTTTTAATAATAATAATCGTTCGTTATCACACAAGTGTTACATTTTTTCTTGAGTTCAAGAACTGGCTACACTAGCAAGATTTTACGGATGTGTTAACTTCAAGTAATGTCAGTTACCTAGTTCTTAAAATACCCGTAAGTTGAATGTACAGGCGCGGGTGATTTCGAGCGAGCCGGCGTCGTATATGAAAACATAGTTAAAGTTTTATTATATGGGAGTGTTGATGAGGGCCGAACGGGCCACTTGTCCAAACAGGCCGGGCGACACGGTGAATTATTTAGTGCAGCTAGCTCCGAAATAATCGATTAACACCTGTCAAAGAAATTATGAACAACTACGAACTTTTAGCTTCAGAACCTTGCCCATGAGTGCCTTTATCCATTGACGTGCACATATGCATAAAGCACTGCTTACCTTAACAAATGATATGTTAATAGCAATAAGAATGTTAAAGACTACAGTTGAGTGTATCGGTATTATGTGGTTGTAATTATAGCATAAATATAATGGGGATGATGACTAGGTTTTAATATATTGATTTTGATGATACATTCGGGTAAATAAGGTCAATGCTAACTAATTTGTACATAAAAAGCAGATTGACTGGATATTTGCAAAATAAATAAGATTATAAAATTTCAAAATCTACTAAAAATATTTTATCGTAATTAGATGAAAATTCACACAGTTTTGGCTTCCTTACATTAAATGTGACATTTTTTAATATATGAACTATAAACATAAACGCAGAAATAACAGAGGTATTGGTAATTTTGTTTGAACGCACATACAAATCTAACGATCACTACATTACCTACGACGTCATTAGTTCATGCCATTTTGTATGGAGCGTTTTTCAGGGATCCGCGGCAGCGCCGCAAATCTGACCCTTTGAATACCTGTAGCTCCGAAAGTAATGATCGCAGATACCCTGTTCCTTTTACAAAGTTGCTTTACTAATAGCATACTCGTAATTTATATACAATTTAAAAAACTGTCATCATCAGCATAATTATAATTGCATAAGTCTCAGACCAATTATAGAAGGACCTGTATCGCACTCATAGTTTCGGACAAAATTTTCTGAAGAAAACGAGCTTAGATTTGGCATATATCTTATACTAAACTAGAAGTTTTTGCCCATTTTTTACACAATTCAATTACACAAAAAGGTATTTTTACGGAGGTTTTTAACCGACGAACACGATTACAACTATTTAACATCGATAGTATAGAGACAGTTTTTATAATCGCATTAGATCGTTGATCATATACTTTGACAGAAAAGTAACGTCTAGCGAGACGATTATTGTATAGGACCTGCGTCCTATACAATAATTGGTCTGAGGCATAAGTTGATAAAAAATACTATGCAATAGCTTTATCGCGGCAGTTTCCGAGTGCCACGCGTATTTTTTTTCTGTCAGATCTACGAAACTCAAAGATTACAAATCTACGAAATTCATATTTATTTCCGAATTCCATAAAGTAAAGACTTGGTCTATTTTTTCGTGTTTGTATCACATGTCGCATTACAACAGCCTCTGTACAGTTTCTGTATTCTGTAAAGTTACAGCGCTATGATATCATTGGTTTCCATGGATACTTCGTTGTTAGCGACATTTTGATATTGGCATCCCATAGAAATAAAGTTCAGATTCGAATAAAACTTGTTATAGGCGAATATTTCATCGACGAGTATAAAACAGTGGAATCGCACCCCAGAATAGGGGTAAAGCGAAAGGCGCTTAGCATAGCAGCAAAGGCCTTAGGCGCCCATAAAACCACATAATGTATTTTTTTAGGAATCCGTACTGTGCTTTTTTGCATATATAAAGTGCACACCTCCTATAACAGACAATATCGTGACACACGCTAGAAACACGTCTCAACTCGTATTGTAGGGGAGGCCCATGATAACGTGGATTAGTAAATCGCGCTTGAGTGAACCCCAAAATCCCTCTTTCCTCCCTACTAACAATGCGTAAAAGTCCCAAACTATCCGAACTAAATTACATACATTGAACTTGACACATTTACATTGTTTATGGGTTATATTTGTGTGTCACAAATAATACAGACACACAGACAGGCATAGAGTTTAGTATAAAACGCAAGTAAAATGAGTGCTTATTTATTTTGGCGCTGAGGCAGATGCGCGCGCGTCGAAGACGGACGCGAGTTTACGCCTCTATCAATGTCAGCGAATAGATGTACATGAAAAATATTATGAAAATGCGTTTATATTACACTCATTTCAATAATAAACAGTATGCGCCTTGACTGATTTGTTTGATTTCCATAGAACATCATAAAAATTCCAATAGCTGAAAGTTTTGGAGTTTACTCCTTAAGAATCGATTTTTCATACATAGCCCCCGGTATGAAAAAATATGGTCAGTAAAATTCGATGAACGAATGACAGCGTTACGTTTTTTGTGCGCAACCTTTTTTGCGCACCTTTCACTTTTCAGGCGTCAGTATTAAGACGTACATGGGTTAGCGTTAGACAGTCGATCTGTAAGAGTAAACTCCATTCGTGCGTCGGAGCTGACACTCTTTTTTTTAACCCGTTGGTCCAGTTAGTGCACGTCCTGTTCTGGCTACGATTTCTGAGTCGGATAACGTAATACTGATTTTTTGTTTCTTCTAAGCAATTTCCAGAATTGGGAAGTTGGTGGTGTTACACCTAGGGTTGCCAACCGTCCTATAATATAAAGTATTGTACTATATTTCAGATCTGTATACAATATACTGTTGAAGAAACTTATAGTATACGCAAAAATACTAAATTTTTACATAATCATTAACTTGTATAGTATCCGAAAATGTCTATGTTATTGTTGATTTCATTTGTGAAAAACCATGATTGTGACACTCTTATTTTTGGCAAAAAAATCTTGAAAAATGCAAGAAGTGCTAATAAATATAGTTTTTATAAAAATAAATAGGCAACAAATATAATAATTGTCTATTTTTTAGTTATTCCATAAAATACTATATTTTCTTTAAGTGCACTACGAGTATATTATTTAGAGCTTATATCTAAATAATACTATCTTTTTCTTAAATAAAGGTTGGCAACCCTAGTTACACCCCCGTTCCTCTTAAAAAAGGCCGTCCATACACCACTAACTTCTTAACGCCAGCATGATATTTTTATTGAGAATTTCATACGAGAAAAAATCATAACCCGACAAAGAACTCGAACCTAGACCTCGTGATCCAAAGCCACAGGTTCTATCTATTTGAACAAAGACGCAGTTACACACGTTTTCGTTAACATATAACTAAAATATCGGTCATATAATAAAAAAAAAAAATGCTACAGAACATGACCCACCACGCTCGAATGCGGGTTGACGAATAAAAAACACCTCGTTATAATTGCAAATCAGACGGTCCTCAGGTAAACACAAGAATCTAAAAACCATTCATCAAAGCCGGATGCTGCAACGTTAACCGTTAGACCAGTTGCATTTCGTGACAACACGTTTCCAAAAAAAAAAAACCGGCAATAACGGACACATCTCTATTGAAAGGATCTTTTTATTCTTTTGTACCTGATCGAGTACAGGAGCACTGAGTGGCCCTAACAGGGTGGGAACAAATGTTTAACGTACTTTGGGAACGTTAAACAGAGTTTATTCTGTCTGATGTATTTATGAAGAATAAACACACATTATGTAGTGGCCCCGTAAACCTTAATCTCTCAAGATCAACAGTTATAGACTAAACACGGGCTTTCCGTGCTATCGTGGCTAACTAATGCGTTTATACGTCGTTTATACAACCATCAAACCGATATCAATCACACAAAGGCCAAAATTATGTCTTCCGAAAGGTTTTTTATAGATCCAATTATCAATAGACTAACTTTTGTATTGAAAACGATTTTTAATAAGCCATTAACTGTTCTTTTTTGTGTCTAACCCCAGATGCAAAAAAAAGGTGTTATAAGTTTGAGGTTTGAGGAGTCTGTCTCTTAGTCTGTCTGTGGCGCCATAGCTTCCGAACTGATCAAGCGATTTCAATTTGGTTTTTTTTGTACTAAAGGTAACTTACGAGCGAGTGTTCTTAGACATGTTTGATGAAAATCGGTTGAGCCGTTTGAAAGTGGGGAGGAAATACAGAATGTCTGCAAATATACTCGAGTGGGGTCTTAAATGAAAGCGCACTGAAAGAGAATATTGATGACTTCATCGAGATTGTAATTAATAATTTCATGACATTCGGGGGGTTTTCAAAATTTTAAATTTTATGTTATTGTTTATGATTATTGTTTTTTTGCCGTTTTCAAAAAAGAGGGCTCTTTATTCTACAAGTATGTACGCGAATGGGTCCTTGTTATATACGTAATGCATTTTCAGGGGAGGAGATATATACTTGTAATACATTCAGGTTTTGTTTTTCTTCAAAAAAATATTACTTAAGGACAACTGTTTTTAAGCTATTTACTTATTAACTCATAACTTGATCATACCTTAAACTTATCATAGTACCTACGAGTATGTAGTTATATTACAATAAAATTTATTTTTAACTATTATTATCGCTTCGAAAAAATTCTTGAATAAATTATCATTACAATGCAGTTAGCAGTTTAGGACCATTAAAACGAATTTTATAAATGGCTGAATATCTAACTATAATTATGTTTATATTCCGCTTATCAACACAGACATAAAACCTGTTTTTAAAATTCAGTTAATAGCTCACGAACGGTTCTGTTAAGAAAATTGTCACTGTGAAATGAATCGATTTTTAGCCCATTGTCTGTGGCGATTTGCATTTGTATAGACTTTAACCGTCGGTTTTGTGAATGGGGCCAACATATCGGCACTCACCAAAGTCCCAATGTTAATCCTACTGGTACTTAAAATTCGTTTGGATATGGGCAGAAGAAGTAATACAAACTCTAAGAAATTCGGGTAAAACCTGTTGACACTTATTTTTTCATAATCATAATCATCGTTTATTTGCACAAAACATGTAAAAAAAATGACAAAAACAAAAAGATAGTACAATGTTTTCGCCTTGTAGGGCGTGCAAGCTTCAATTTCAAGCTTCAATAGGCTCATAGTTGTAGTAAAAACAGTATTGTGTTAGTAACTTATAAACTAGTAAACTACAATAGACTTAATCTATTAAATAAATTGTAATATGTGTATCACTGCCGCTCCAATCCATTTGTCATTTGTCATGGAACTGTAGTAATTCACATATTTACAGTCCAACCTGCTTGCGATCATTGCAAGATGTTGTTTCAATGATATTGGTGCCGTCTCAAAGATATACGCCATACGCCCCATGATTGCATAGAGCATCAAGTTAGCTTAATCCGAGACTGTCTATGAGACTTAAAAATGGACAGAAAAGCGAAACACACACACAACTGAAAAGTTAGGAGGTGCATGCTTGGGCCGGATTTGAACCCACACCTTTCGGAATCGGAGGCAGAGGTCATATCCACTGGCCTACCACGGCTCTCAAACGTACAATACATCGATGTTTAAGAGTGTGCAATATGTAATTTGGTGGTCACAAATGGTTCTGAAAAAAACTTGAACTTTTATCGATAGTTTATTTTTTTGAAAATTACATGTTTTGCTCACATTTTGCTTTCAAACTCAGGAAAAGCAAACTTATTTTCTTAAATTTATGTTTTATATTTTATATATTTATGTTTTGACGGCCTCCGTGGCGCAGTGGTATGCGCGGTGGATTTACAAGACGGAGGTCCTGGGTTCGATCCCCGGCTGGGCAGATTGAGATTTTCTTAATTTGTCCAGGTCTGGCTGGTGGGAGGCTTCGGCCGTGGCTAGTTACCACCCTACCGGCAAAGACGTACCGCCAAGCGATTTAGCGTTCCGGTACGATGCCGTGTAGAAACCGAAAGGTGTGTGGATTTTCATCCTCCTCCTAACAAGTTAGCCCGCTTCCATCTTAGACTGCATCATCACTTACCATCAGGTGAGATTGTAATCAAGGGCTAACTTGTAAAGAATAAAATAAAAAAAAAAAAAATATATATATAGAAAATTAGGTATATATCTTGAACATGGCCATTCTGTTTTTCGTTATGGTGTTTAATTTACTTAGAAATAGGTAAAAATGGTTTTGGCGCTCACGTCATAAAATTTGCGTCGCGCGTCAATCGCTCCGTGCTTTTCACTCACGTGAAAGTCATAATTCGGCGTCTCGTTTGCGCTTCGAATTTTATCCATATCATACCGACGCGCTGCGCGCTCTTAACTTATAACGTCGAGGCACGTGGAGGCTTAAAAACGGTCATATTTGCGTAAAAAACTGTCCGATAACCAGCAATAATCCCTGGCAACCTTAAGTTAAGTAAAACAAAAAAGTGCTTGCTGCGAAGCTTATTGCCTATACCAGAAACAGTCATCTGCAGATACTCGGTAAAGTTAAAAGAATGTTTAACAGTTAACCTACTCATAACGTAAGAGCTTAAAAACGGTCATGTTAGCTTATAAAACTGTCCGATAACCAGCAATAATCCCTGGGAACCCTAAGCTTTAACCTTAATGCCTATACTAGAAATGCTTATTGCCTATACCAGAAACATACCACTGCATATACTCGGTAAAGTTAAAACAAAAGAATGTTTAACAGTTAACTTACTCATAGCGTGGGGGCTTAAGAGTGTGCAATATGTAATTTGGTGGTTACTGGTTACAAATGGTTCTGGATCTCAGATTCTGGAAAAGTTAGGAGCCTGATATTTGGGTAAATGATATTTCAAAGTGTTAGCTTCGTTATGATTATACAAAATACACAATTTGTAAAACTTTTCCCGATAGTTTATTTTTTTGAAAAATACATGTTTTGCTCACATTTTGTTTTCAATCTCAGGAAAAGCAAACTTATTTTCTTAAATTTTTGTTTTGTATAGAAAATTAGGTATATATCTTAAACATGGCCATTTTGTTGTTCGTTATGTTGTTTAATTTACTTGCAATTAGGTAAAAATGGTTTTGGCGCTCACGTCATAAAATTTGCGTCGCGCGTCAATCGCTCCGTGCTTTTCACTCACGTGAAAGTCATAATTCGGCGTCTCGTTAGCGCTTCGAATTTTATCCATATCGTACCGACGCGCTGCGCGCTCTTAAAAACGGTCATGTTAGCGTATGAAACTGTCCGATAACCAGCAATAATCCCTGGCAACCCCAAGTAAAGTACAGCACGGTGCATTACAGGGAAGGGCATATGGCGGGACCGGTACGCCACGACCAGGTGGCCCGTCATGCGCGCTCGCACCCATTGTAGCGCGCGCCCCCCGCACCTCACCCCGCGCACGCGTGTAACAATGAACTACTGCAACCTCCGCGCAATGTCACGTTTTGTATAAATGTGGAAGAAGCCTTTATCTGACATGCTGGTGACAGTAACAGCCAGTTTCTTCATGTAAAGCTAAAGTAACAGTAAAAGTAGTAAATAGTAAAGAAGACTTTATTTTTCCGTGATTAAGACCGTCACTTTTGCTTTATTACGTTACTTTGAGTGTTACTTACGATGAAGAAACTGGCCGTAAGAATGTTTGAGACTGTTGGTTTCTCAGTGTCATTTAGTAATGTAAAATTTATATCGATAATAATTCAAAGACAATAGATGAACCATAAAAGTCACAAACTGAAAAGGTCCCCCAGGATAAAGAAGCGTCGGCAGACCAACAAAAAGGTGGGCTGATGACATCATCATCAAAGCAGGGCGAGAATAGATGTATCTCGCCAAAGATACAGATTACTGGAAGAATAAAGGAGGCCTTCACCCGAACGGGATCCACATCACAAGAAGATTACTAACCAATAACCATACTAACATTAGAATCAATATATAGATATCATTATAATGTTTCAGTATATTTTAGGCTTCTCAGTGTCATTTAGAAATTAAGGGATGTTTCATACTGTGGATACCTTTGTTGTGTCGAGTGTTTGAGTATGTAGACTTCTCAGTGTCATCTATAATAAAACAGTCCTTTATCTGACACGGTGATGTTAAAAAGTCTACACACACAAATGCACACAAACGAGTTGTTGCAGTGTGGTGTTTTCGCCTTACTACATCCACAACTAAACTGTCTTCCGAAAATAGAACGTCTGTACCTGATTATTACTTTTATACGATTCGAATATAACAAAAACAAAGAATGCTGTATAAATTCAAGCAATACTTTTATACACAAGTATTTGAATAAACGGTTTCAGGGTCGCTTGAAAACAAAAGGAATAATTAAATATTTTAATCTACACAAAATTATAATCGCTACTGAAAAATTGTTATCTGCGAATAATCTATAGGTGGCACATTGAATCCGATAATGTTTTCGGTTTATAAGATAACATTAGACACAAGAACCATCAAGCAAACATGCTACCTTTATCGCCCTAGTTGATAAATATTAGAGTTCCGTACAATTAAATTCAGGCTATCAAAACCTCAGTATCCCAATTTTGTATGGCTTGGTAATTGGGCATGACTTGGCGAGCGATGGTAATAATTTAAATTGGGTTGCGGGTTTTAAGTGATTAGACGTTTTCTAAGTAAGCGCCTTACAACTTTGATCTCATCATTGCTTTGCGATTGTAGTCATGCAAAGTCCATCATAATATATTTTTTACATAAAATGACTTCAAAGACGTATTTCAGTTATTTTGATTTTAACACAAAATTACTAAACCGATTTTCATGAAAATTAAAGGATATCAATCTGAAAGTACTAAGTAAGTAGTAATTATTTTAAAACAAAAAAATAATTTTAATAATTGGGTAATAAAAGAAGAAGTTATGAGGTAACAAACATAAAAAAACATACGCTTCGAATTGAGAACCTCCTTTTTTTTGAAGTCGGTTGATAAAAACCCTTAATAAATAACTCGATTATTTTTTTCTTCCAGATATATTCGCGTTTTGCACTACAATCTTGACTTAAAGCAATGACGAAGGTAGACGCGCTTGCATAGAAGAAGCCTCTTAAAGGTTTCCTAAAATAGAACTAAAATTTAATTTTTTTTGTGGACTTTCTCCTTGCTTTCTTTTTGTTTTATTGGTTTGCAAAACTGGCACAATGACTTAACCTAACATATATCAAAAATAGCTTTTATTCATCCTCATGTAATTGTGCCTACTTGAAGCAAACACAACATGTTTACGTTGGGTACATAATACAAAATATTAATTTACTCTAAATAAAAGAAAAAAGACAAACAAACAAAAAGATGAAGAAATACAAACGTGAAGAACTAATCGATCAACAATATTCAAGGGAACCTAGTCTTAATACACCTAACACATGTTTTATGTTAAGGTAAAGTGGAAAGAAGCAAGGACATTCTATTGATAATAATTAATAATTTTGTACGGAACTCTCAATAGGGGAGTAACTCGCACTTATCTAACATTTTTAATATCACAGTGGCATCAGTGTAATTTTCTACTGGTTTTACGTCGGACAGATTGCCAAGTCTTTTAGAACTGTTATCAAGTGCAGGTACGATTGAATAACAACAGGAAGTATATTGTGCTTGTCATTCCTGCAAAGGTTACAGCTATTGTTCCATCGCGTTGTTCAGTTACCATCACGCTAATATGAAAAGGACAAAGGTTTATGTTTGTTGTCGTAATGGGAGGTTATTTTCATATAACTGTTGGACTTATTAACTAACGTTTTACAGAAAGCAACTGCAATAACTATCATGTCGTCGTCGTCGTTATCAACCCATATACGGCTCACTGCTGAGCTCGAGCCTCCTCTCAGAATGAGAGGGGTTAGGCCAATAGTCCACCACGCTGGCCCAATGCGGATTGGCAGACTTCACACACGCAGAGAATTAAGAAATTCTCTGGTATGCAGGTTTCCTCACGATGTTTTCCTTCACCGATTGAGACACGTGATATTTAAATGCATACAACTGAAAAGTTGGAGGTGCATGCCCCGGACCGGATTCGAACGCACACCCTCCGAAATCGGAGGCAGAAGTCATATCGACTGGGCTATCACGGCTCAACTGAACAACTATCATGTGGGTTGACTAAATAATGTTTTATGAATAAAGTACATCTTTAGTTGAAATCAGTTTACGTATAATCTAATGAAATTATTGTGGTGTTTTTGATTTTTTTTTATTCTTTACATGTTAGGCCCTTGACTACAATCTCACCTGATGGTAAATGATAATGCAATCTACGATGGAAGCGGGCTATTTGTTACCCTTTTCGGTTTCTACACGACATAGTACCGGAACGCTAAATCGCTTGGCGGTACGCCTTTGCCGGTAGGGTGGTAACTAGTTACGGTCGAAGCCTTTCACCAGCCAGACCGGGACCAATTAAGAAAACCTCAATCGGCCCAGCCGGGCATCGAACCCAGGTGTATTTTTAACTGACTTCAAAAAAAGGAGGAGGTTCTCAAATCGACGAGTGTTTTTTTTTTTAATTTTTGCAACCTCATAACGTCGTCATTTATAAACCAATTTTGAAAATTCTTTTATTGTTTGAAAGAGTATACTTTCAGATATTGGTCCGATTTCATTTTCATGAAAATCGGTTCAGTAATTTTGTATTAAAATCAAAATCCGTTCTTATTGCCCGTCTACCTACGAACTACCTCCCTGCCAAATTTCAACTTTGTACGACGGTTTTCGTGATATCGTGATGAATGACCTCTCATATTTATATGTATATCTGCTACCCTGCGGAGTAAAAGCAGGCCCTGTAGACAATGTATGGGAACGACATTCACTATCGACAGGTTAAGTGATCAATCGTTAGTGTTTGTAGAAAGAGAATCGACGTGCCACATGGCTAAGGCCCCAGGTTAGTTAACTTATAGTTTTAAGCATAAAACGGTTTGCACTGAACCTAGATTTGCGTACCTCTGCCTACCCACATTGTCGTTGTAAAGACACAATTCTATTTCCATAGCGAGTATAACAAGATTGTCCTGTGGTTGCACCTCATTTTGTATGGCTGCTCTTTACTCGTGTAAATAGAATCAACAAATCACTTTCTGTGAAGGCTTCCTAACACTCCCGATGGCTCGCGCGCACGACTTCACACCCGCGCAGTCCTTTCCCCCCCCCCCCCCCCCGTCGCCCGCATATCAGTGTCATCAACGAACTTGCCAAGCTATAGCATATGGTTTGTGTGTAAGATAGCTACTAGTTAACACAGAAATTAAAAAAACACTAGTTATTTAAATTGCTTCGTTAGCTTCAATGGTTAGCTTGGATTTGTATCACGAGGTCCTGGGTTCGTGTCCTGACTTTTGATTTTCGGTTAAGTTCACCTAAGTCAAGCCCACGAAGCCGTAATAGCAGCGTGGTGGGTTAAACTTTCATAATATCCTCCCCTATAAGGGAAGCCTGGGTCATTTAACAGTCTGACAATGATGAATATATTCACTTTGCATCATCACATTAACAACCCATATTCGGCTCACTGAAGAGCACGAATCTCCGGCCATTATACGAGAAGTTACATTAATAGTGCAACCCGTTGCGTTGGCCTAATGCAGATTGGCAGACTTCACATACGAAGAAAATTATCATATACGTATGCAGGTTTCCTCACGATTTTCATAAAATACACATAACTGAAAAGTTGAAGGTACCGGATTGGAACCTATTCCCTCTGAATTAGAGGCAGAGGTCATATTATTTCACTTTGCATAACAAGTGTTAATATTTCAGTCATAATATAATTTCACGTTGGGTTTTGTCGTGTCTGTCTTCACCCGACGTGTTGTCATGATTAGCGGAACAATCCCCTCCGGAAGTCCCTAAACGCTCGGAACCGGAAGCAAGCAGGAGGCTCGCTAATTGATTGGACTGTGCACGCAACCCTTGTGTTGCGTTTGCGGTGATGTTGGTAACACTTCAATTTATGAGCCAACTGTTGGTTTATATATCCGGTAAATCGCAGTTGAGAAATAGATCAGATTATGGGGAGGTAACGCGATTAAACAATCACGTCATCTATCAATCGTCTCATTGGTCTATTTATCTCATCTACACTCCCTTGAGTGCAGTTATTAGAAAGGTCCCAAATAGGCCTATAACAAACGTTTAAAATATACCATAATTCATAGTTATTACATATATATTTTTAATTTTAAATATCAATTACCACTACATTTTATTGGACACTTTAGAATATTTGCTTAAAAGGGCAAGTAGGTATTTACAGCCCTATTATAACCCATGTCTTAATTTCCAATGGTGGTAATATGCAAAAAAGTAAAGAGAAATAGACAAAATATCGTCCAATGGCGGCGGGGTTGCCCCAGTCCCATCTCTTTCCTCTCAACGCAATGAAAGAGATAGCAGTATTTCCGGTTACATCGCTATTGGTTGAAATTTGTCTGATTCTCACAGGCTTTGCAGTACGTTGTAGATATCCCTTGGACGCGTAATAAGCCATTTGGTTCTTCATTCCTTATACGCACTACAAAGATATAGCCCTTCCAGCCTCCGTTTTCTGCCACCTACAATATGGGTATCTATAAATCAAGATTGAATAGGCATTTTCTTGGCAAGCGCGTTTGAACGTTGCATCAATGCTTACCATCAAGCGTGATTGCATTCAAGGGCTTGCTTGATGCATTATAAAAGTTGTTTGACTATTCATTTCAAGACCAGCTTTGTATGTCAGCTGAGCATCGTTCTTCGGGGGAAATTCTCTAATCCATTACCCTTTAATTTCCCCCATCGATCCGATCTCGTAATCAAACCGGCATCATGAATATATGCCTCTGCGCCAATGAGGTGTTCATAAACGTAACCAAAGTGGATACCTTTGCACTTGAAAGATAAACCATTAAATAAAATATTATCACCGCCTGATAGCCCTATCATCTCATTATCTTGATAACAAATCTTATTCGTTTTAACCAAACCAAAATTTAGTATTACGTAAATTTTTTGTCCTCTCAAAAAGATCTACCGACATATGCCTGTGACATGACATTTAAGTTTGTCAGCCCCATGCTCCTACCATAGTATTAGTTTCTACCATTATTTTATGTGGTGTCAATCTATACAATCTATACTTATAATAAATGTGTAGAGAAGTTAATTTTGTACATGAAATATATTTCCTATAATAACTACGGGGGTGATTATTGATCGATACTGATGCCAAAAATGCAATCAGTAAAACTTTTATCGGTATGTCTTTATGTTCGTTATAGAAACAAAAACTACTCGACGGATTTTAATGAAGCTTGATACAATTATTCTTCATACTCCTGGGCAGGTTATAGTATACTTTTCATCACGCTACGATCAATAGGAGCAGAGCAGTGAAGTTAAATGTTAGGAAAACGGGAGAAGTTACTCCATTTGTACAGCGATACTACTGTAAGGGCTGGATTAAATAGGTCTCAGTGCGGACGAAGTCGCAGGCGACCGTTAGTAATAAATATTTATTTTCGTTTCATAGGTACTTAAGTAGTATCTATGAAAGTTATGGGGTTTGATCCATAGCAATTTTTATTGTATAGTATAGATAGGTTTCGTGCCTATAAATACAACGCAAAAAGTGATCCGAATTTAGCGACTCCACTGAGCCCAGAGGAGAGAGAGTTTAGGAGGTATCAGTTTTCAAAGCTCTAGTTATCAAAATTACTTTAATTCAATATCGTAATATACATATTATAATGTAAGTCTAGACAAGGTTTCCCTGGACTGCTGCCAAATTGGCATTAACATCTCGGGAAGTGAAGAAGCATTGATATTACCGTCTTATTGGATCACCTTATCAATTGGCCGTGAGTCCGTGATAAATGAATCTCACTGCCAAAGGACTAGTAGATCTATAAATATTGCATTTTAATTATCTATACCTATATGTTTATTTATAAAACCATTGTTAATGTTAAAGTATCGATATATTGTTTCGCATGATTTTATATTTTGTTCTTTCTTTTGGTTTATTGTTTTTTTTTAACCTGATACAATTCAGGTTAAAAATTGTTTATCAACGAATTGTAGCATTGAAAATGGGTAGACACTGCCTCCTGTAACTAGTAACTAGTACAGGAGGCAGGACTTCAAACTAATTGTGATAATATAGTTTTAATAAATATTTTATTGTTTATTTTATATTTATTTATTGTGTATATAACTGCATCTACCATTATGTATGCAGACGAAGTTGCGTTGATCCGCTGGTAGTTTTGGTTTTTAACCCCCGATGCAAAAAAGGGGTGAAGTTTTAGGTGTCTGTCTGTCAGTCTGTCTGTGGCACCATACCTCCCAGACAGATGAATCGATTTAAATTTAGTTTTTTTTTGTGTTAAAAGGTGACTTATTCTTGGACATGTTTGATGAAAATCGGTTGAGGCGTTTAAAAGTTGTGGGTGTTGAAAGTGGTGAAGAATAACCGAATGTCTGCAAATATACTCGAGTGGGCTCAAATGAAAGCGCACTGAAAAACAATATTGATGACTTGATCGAGAGTGTAATTAATAATTTCATTACCTTCGGGGGATCTTAAAAATTGAAACAAGTCGCAACAAAGTAGAGGAGTACTGTACTGTACTGTCTTGTAAATCTACCGCGCATACCACTGAGCCACGGAGGCCGTCAAAAAAAGGCTTCTGTCTCTTGAACCTTAATGACAGAAATGTTTTACTTTTATAGTTTGTACGTATAGTGCATACCATAATTAGGCCATTAAAATAGGCCGAAGCTAAAGACGATAATATAGCAGTACAAAATATACTAAAACATGTAATTCCTTATTATCACATGTCACGTAACAATGACCCCCCTCAAAGCGTATTGTCACACGCGGAGCGTAGTTTTTTGTCGGCGCTGCGTCTGCTCCAACGAAATACAATATTGAAAAAAAAGGTTTCATGTGAACAGTAGGCAAAAAAGTGTGCCTTGACAAATGTTTTTTGAAACAGCTGAGTGTTTGTAGTACACCAATGAGAGCCTGTGGTTGCCTTTGTGATTTTATAACAGCTGAGAGTTTGCAGCCTATTTCTATTTCTTTCACAAAACAAATAAAACATTATTATTCATACATACAGCCGAACGTAGAACCTCCTCCTTTTTGGAAGTCGGTTAAAAATAGTAATATAGTAGGTACATTGGTACTTAATGATGTTGTTTTAAAAAAATCAGTGATTTTTAAATTTTAATTAAAACAGCTGCAGCTTTGAAAAGACTGATTGAACATAGAAAAATTTGAAAATTCCGAAAAAATATACAAACTTGATCACCACTTAGGTGGTGTATCTACCATTTCCGCTTTATCCATTAATTACGAAACACCTTGTATAGGCTGCAATCATACCTGATGTAAGTGTTGTAAGCGATAATACAGCCTATGGTGGTACACGGTTGCCTAGAAGGTGTCTATTCACTCTTGACTTGAACTACCTATGTATCCTGTAGATGGTAGAGAAAACGGAATCTAGAAGAGCAGAGAAAGTATTTTGACTCACCAGGCGCTAGATTCCCTCTAGGTTTCGCTCCTAAGATCGCCAGATTGACGTTCGCTTTCCTGCCATCGATGATGGGGTTTGGGTCCTTACACGCTCGCTCCGCTGCTGCTCTGTCTCCCATTATTACCTGCAAGAAATAAACACTATAAAACAGGAGTAAAGCTACTGAACTGTTTTTTCAATGTCAGATACCAGAGTACACGTACGAATGCCAAACCAATTTTTTTTTATTGTTGTTAACTTTCAACTACCCCTACTCCTACCATACCCCTACCCTATTCCTAACCTATCCCTACCCTATCCCTACCTACCCTACCTTTCCCTACCCCTACCCTACCCCTATCCTACCCCTACAACAAAAAGTAACTTTTCTGGTTGATTTTTTACACCTTGTGTCCAAAAAACCCAAATATCCTATGGAACCCTTTTTTTTCTAAATAAAATTTAGCCTATGTTACTTGTGGATAATGTAGCTTTTGAATGGTGAAAGAATTTTTAAAATCGGTCTAGTAGTTTTTGAGCCTATTCATTACAAACAAACAAACATACAAACAAAGTTTTCCTCTTTATAGTATTGTATATAGTATAGGTAGACAAGTTAGCCTTTGACTAAAATGTCACCTGATTCTAAGATGGAAACGGGCTAACTTGTTAGGAGGATGATCATCCACAACTTTGAATATATCAATAGCTATACTAATATTATAAAGCTGAAGAGTTTGAATGTGTGTTTGATTGAACGCGCTAATCTCAGGAACTACTGGTACGATTTGAAAAATTCTTTCAGTGTTAGGTAGCCCATTTATCGAGGAAGGCTTTAGGCTGTATAATATACAGCCTAAAGCCTTCCTCAAATTTCTTCCCGTATTTCTACGGAAACGGGAACCACGCGGGTAAAACCGCGCGGCGGTTATTTTGTAATATAACAACACAGCTTTTCGTTCCTGATTACCAACGTGATTAATGAAGACACAATTACCTTTCTTGTACATACTAGATTACAAAATGTTTAGCTTTATTAACCTTGCAAATTACCGAACATGTTAAATTTTCTATTTGAATTCCTTAAATGTTCATTGAATAAAAATGAAACCATTATAAGAGAGTTACAGACACATTTATAATGAAGAAAGAATAATCATTAAGAAAAACTATTGGTACTACGGTTAAAGTCGTTTTTTTTTTCTAATTTTGAATCTCCTTTTTGGAATGCAGAATATTATTTGTAGGTGAAATTGAAATGAATAAAAAAGTAATAATTAAACAAATGAATCGAAGTACCTAATTTAATGATTATTTATCGAGATAAGAGCACCGAATGGTAATAACTCTTATCAAGTTTATTATCAATTCGAAGGTAAAAAAAAATAATCTATTCTTCAATCTTGTTGCATTGTAACATATTCCGTGAAACAAATAGTAAAATAAATAATAAATGTAGTATGACGTCGTCCAATTACCAATTGTAATGCATGTATGGCCCATAGGTCACCACTTCAACTGTGGAGAACCAGCTTTAGATGACCTGAGACACAACCAACAAAGACAAACTTTACACCAGACATCGTGGCTCATGTTTCTTTGGTCAGAATATGTAACATTGGAACCAAATGTATACATATTCACAAATCAGTGAAACATCAGAGCGACCTTCGGATATCGAAGGTCTTATATATTCGTAATTAAAAAAGTCCACATTTTCATACTTTGTTGGATAATTTACATATTTTTAGTGGCAATGCAACGCTGTGTTACCTATTATTATGTAAATGTACTGAGGTATGTCATTTGCCTGCAGCCTTTTTAAATGGATACTGTGGAATATTTTTTTCGTTTACCATTTACTTAGGTTAAAGTTTTTGACGGCGTCCGTGGCGCAGTGGTATGCGCGGTGGATTTACAAGACGGGGAGATCCTGGGTTCGATCCCCGGCTGGGCCGATTGAAGTTTTCTTAATTGGTCCAGGTCTGGCTGGTGGGAGGCTTCGGTCGTCGCTAGTTACCACCCTACCGACAAAGACGTACCGCCAAGCGATTTAGCATTCCGGTATGATGTCGTGTAGAAACCGAAAGGAGTGTGGATTTCATCCTACTCTTAACAAGTTAGCCCACTTCCATCTTAGATTACATCATCACTTACCATCAGGTGGGATTGTAGCTAGGGCTAACTTGTAGAGAATAAAAAAAAAAGCAAATTGAAAATGTAATAGGTACCCTAGATATTATAAAACAATATTGTACAAAAAAGCCTTCATAAAACTTTGGTACCTACGAATTAAGTGATGACGTCCAAAATCGCTATAGCTTGGCAACTTCGTTCGTAACACTCCCGCGCAGTATTTACCCCCGTCGCCCGCATATCATAGGAGTGTCATCAACGACCTTACCAGACTATATACGAAACAATTTTTAAGAACTCGTGCCTTTTTTATCCAACCGCAAGAAGGGTTATGTTTTTCGCGCGTATCTTGGATGTTTGTATGTATGTAACTATGTAATATTCTTTATTGCTAGGTGACCCTGTCACCACCGCACCGGTGAGCCTCATACTCACCAAGTAATAAACTAATAACTACAGCAAACGCCGTTTGTATGTAAATTCAAAGAGAAACCGTAATATAATTAAAACTTTAAGGCAATTGTTAATGCAATCGGTATCGATACGGTAGGCGGAATGAGTTTTGGTCGAGTCTGAACAATAATCGTCTTTATTCCCATTAAAATATGGTTCAAGTGCTTTAACTGTGCAGCTACAAAATGTTTAGCAAAGCGTTCAAATTGGAAGTTAGGTACGGCACCGATAAGGAATCTTATCGACCAGCCAGCAGGTTTTATTTGTTTTATTGGTTCTGTGAAATGGGCGACCTCTTTCGCTCTTTTGATTGATAAATGCATGGACTATGTTTATTTTAGTATAAGTTTTCAGCCCGGGAAATTGGTGGTATTGGTTCTGTGAAATGGGCGACCTCTTACGCTCTTTTGATTGATAAATGCATGGACATGGTAGGTGATTGGCCGCGTGGTCGTTTCCCCTCCACCTTGCCCACCACTAATAGTTTATCCAGGTTATCAGGCAGGCGACGGAATACCAAATTAACTTAAAATGCTCTGGTAACATTTGAAAGTCTAGTGGAAATGTGAAGCTTCAGTATCGAGATGTTTGTTCTTCTAGCGGTTCACGGTATACGAAGCAACCTTCTTTAACACCAAATCTGAAAGACATCTATCTAATTTATGTCTCTGGCCCTTATCGTCCATGCTTCTGAGCCATAGAGGAAAATTGAGAAGACTAAAGTTTTAACCAGTCTCTTCTTGATGTTATTGAAGAGTTCTGCTTTGCCAAATTCTCATTAGTTAGTCATAGAATTTTTGGAAATTTGGATGCGTCTTGTCTTGTCCTGCTGACTTCCTCCCGTATGATGGATATGACGAATATCCATTCCCAATGATCAAAGTAATTGTATTTATGTTTCATTTTCTTCGGTATAATGGGGGGAAAAATCATGTCCTCAGCTCCTCAGCCGCAAGGCAACACTTAGCTTAATTGTATATAACCTAACCTCAACCTACCCTCTATCACTCTAAGGAATCTAAGCAAAATCAAAATTCGTTTATTTCAAGTAGGCTTTCTTCACAAGCATTTTTGACATGTCAAGTTTGACTATTTAACATTTACAGAGACTAAACCTCACATGGTTTATATTTTAGAGAAACAGTTAGACATACGTACATATACGACTATTTTAAATATCACGTGTCTCAAACGGTGAAGGAAAAACATCGTGAGGAAACCGGCACACCTGAGAATTTTCTTCATTCTCTGCGTGTGTGAAGTCTGGCATTCCTCATTGGGCTAGCGTGGTGGACTATTGGCCTAACCCCCTCTCATTCTGAGAGGAGGCTTGAGCTCAGCAGTGAGACGAATATGGGTTGATATTGATGACACCAAGTATATACGTTCAAAACACAGCCGTCCTTCAGTAGTCGGGCAAAAAGAGAAAGTCACCTATCTGCTATGCGTTTAGTAACACAGTTAAACTCCTTCTGTTTCCTGACTGATAACCGCGCATAATTTAACTTGTGCTGATAATACGAGTGTGTAGTGTTAACAGTGCCAGTCGAGGTGTATTTAATATTGTGTGGTAGACTATATCGGCATGGCTCTCCTAATGATATAATCCTACTAATATTATAAACGCGAAAGTTTGTATGAATGTTTGGATGTATGTTTGACTGTTTGTTACTCTATAACGCCGCTTCTACTGAAGCGATTTAGCTGAAATTTGGAATGGAAATAGATTTTACTCTGAATTAACACATAGGCTGAATAGCCTATGTGTTAACTTTCGCGTTTATAATATTTGTAGGATTTTAATATAAGTAATATCATTTACTTATTTGAACTAGGAAGTTGTTTAATTAAGTAATTAAACTCTAAAATTACTATGTATTTTTTTACTTAACTGTGACTTCATCTGATTAAATAAGTAGGTACATTACTTATATTAGCCACAGCAAAAACTGGTTCCTCATAATATGTAAAACAAGCAGACGCCCGCGACTTCGTCCGCGTGGAATTTAGTTTGTCACAAATGCCGCGGGAGCCATGAATTTTTCCGGGGTGAAAAGTAGCTCTGGATTAAAATTTACTTTTTAAGTTAAATTTCAGCCAAAACGCTTTAAAGAGTAGTAAGAGAGCTGCGTTAAAAAGTAAAAACATCCATACAAACTTTCGCGTTTATAACATTAGTAGGACATTATAGAGCAAAGTATAATCGTATACCTCTCTTTAATTTTATAGTCTAGTATAGTCTTATTACTTATAACTGGTCTAAGAGTATAGTAGACTATAAAATTAAAGAGAGGAAGACCAAAGAAGAGATGGTTGGAGAGTGTCAAAGAGGATAATATGTACGAGTATGTAAAGGGAGTGAATGATGAGTTGACGAGGGACGAGTGACGAGTGACGAATGGAGAAGATTGATAAAAGGAGCTTTGTAATTTATTATACTTTTGACCGAAGGTATGCGCGGTAGATTTACTAGACAGAGGTCCTGGGTTCGCGATTCCCGGCTGGGCCGATTGAGATTTTAATAATTGGTCCAGGTGACAGGGCCCTGGTGGGGAGCTTCAGCCGTGGGCTAGTTACCACCCTACCGGCAAAGACGTACCGCCAAGCGATTTAGCATTCCGGTACGTGTAGAAACCTAAAGGGGTGTTAATTTTCATCCTCCTCCTAACAAGTTAGCCCGCTTCCATCTTAGACTGCATCATAACTTACTAGCAGGTGAGATTGTAGTCGAGGTCAACTTGTAAATAATAAAAAAAAATTGTAAGTTGGTACGTAAATACCTAGTTTTTATTGTATTATTCTATGTTTTGACCACAAACGTCCTTGACCTGAAGTCTAACAAAAACTACATCAATATAAACAACTGCTTACCTTTTTTTCTTACAAACCGCTCAGTTACTAGGTACCTAAGTTCATTTTTCTCATTTTTGGTAGACTTGTACAAAAAAATCACTTAAACTCATTCAAAAAAGCACAATTTCGTTTCCATTATTAATGGCTTTCACAATGATTTCAACAAGGGTACCTAGGCCCAGCACATACAAATTCTAAAATTTATCTCTACTAACTACATCCCTGGTAAATTTGATCTTTGTGCGTGAAGTGGTTTTCTAGATTTTGTGATGTGTGACGAGTTTTCGTATTTAATTAAGATGAAGTCGTCAAAAGTTAAGTAGTTTAGTAGTTTGTTTAGAAGAAACGAATTCGTCAAAAGTAAGTAAGTAGTTTAGTAGCAAAATTTAGTAGAAGCTAAGAGTCCTTCAGAAATACTACGTCGTAGTACCCGTAGCGGGAGGCGTGCCCCGCTCCGCGACGCCCAGCATTCCAATTGCACACTTCCATACCTAGATCCCGATCCTGAGGCCTTTATTACAATACACATAAAGGACACAATCGAATAGATATATACCTACTATCTGCATTCGCTGTACCAGTCACGCCTCAGCTATTAATTACTTAATATTCATCAACGCATATCAATGAGACGATTAAAAGTAAAACTTATGTGGTACCGAATGTATGTGCGAGGCTCAAAAATACTTACCGGTATCACTTATGCAAATTATGGCCCGTTTGTACAGTCTAGTGACTTAACAAACTCATTAAAATAGCATATAAATGTAATACAAAAACGACTTTTGTACGCGACTGTACTTTTGTCAAATTTGCGCGGCCGCTCAGACATTGCGATTCTGAAAGGTGGGCATGAGAATATGAGAAAGTAATATGAGAAAGAGAAACCAGAAACGAGGCAATAATTATGATTCGATCATTCGCACGAACTGTCACAAACGCAATCTCTGAGCTGCTGAAAATGAATAATCAAAATTATATTTTACGCCATATTTTTTTTAAACCGCAGTTAATTCAAATGGGAGTTGAAGCATGACTACTAAACGAAGCTCTTAATTTTGACGAAAACTGGTGAATATCTTCACCAGTTGTCCAACTGAAAAACTTTAGTTTTTTATGAAATGAAAATCCTTAAATTCGCATACCATCCGTATGCGTAAACAGACGTTTACGATAAGGCAAATCTATGGCAGGTCGATGTATGGAATAACAAAGGCTTCCACAATAATTTTATAGAGCAAACGTTTATTTTGTTATCCAGTTCTATAAAAAAATATTCGTTAATTATTTTTCATTTTTTGTGTCATCATCATCATCATCATATCAGCCGATGCACGTCTACTGCAGGAAATAGGCCTTGTTTAGGGACTTCCAAGCATCATGAATCCCTGCATGATGTCGTCAGTCCACCACCTGGTGAGGGGTCGATCAAAACTGCGCGTTCTAGTGCGGGGTCACCACTCTATCACCTTGGGACCCCAACGTCTATCGGCTCTTCGAACTATTTGCCCCGCCCATTGCCACTTCAGCTTCACTCGGTTTTAGTGTGTCGCAATAAAACTTTGCTGCCTAATAAATAGCCTCGAAAAACCATTATTACTAAGTCTTCTGTCATATCTTCCAGCTTTGCCATTAAATGGTGAAAGGTAAAAGATGAGGTAAAAAAAAATTAAATGTGTCAAATTGAGAACCTCCTCCTTTTATGAAATCGTTTATAAATGGAAGGTTTTCTACAGTTTTTCTCTAATGTTACTTTTTTCGCAGCACACAAGACCCGTTCTTGGCCCGCACAGTATCAGATGTCGGTCTTTTGTCTTTGACACGTACTTATGCACGTCCCGTCATACCGCCTCAGTGCTCGTCGAGCCAACCAATTGTTCAGCACAACTCTCGCCTTTGACCCGTATTGCTAAGTAATTAAGGTTCATTTTAATATTGATACTGAAAACCTAACCCCCGTAATCTATCTAGGCTAGGTTTATGCAGAATGGACAAAACTAAATTGTTTAATAAATTCGAGATTGTAGAGGGATACATTAAGAAACAGATAATATGGAGCAACATAAAATTAATCTGAGATTATGGGAATTCGTATTCACTTTTACAATGAAAGTCTGTGATAGTATAACCTTCGTGTTTTTTGAGCTGAAATAACCCATGCTTCTACTAAAGGCGAATATGGTAGGCAACTAAGAGCTTTGGACCATGGTTTCTTGTCTTTGGTAGGTAGCGGGTAATAAGGATCCAAAGACCCTGGTGACAGTATGTACCTATAGCATGAAAGGCAAACTTTGGGCTTGTATAAAAGGAGGTCCAGTCATCCACTCGGACTTTCTTAGTCCATTTATATGTAAAGAAAAAAATCATATTTGCCAATGAATGACTAAGGCATTACAGTAATTTACTTCTACATTTCAGTCATAAATTATCTTTTTCAATTACTTTGGGGTTAAGGAAAAAGATACTATAAGTACTTGTACAATTAACACATCTGAAACAATGCCATTACTAAATTTTTCGTGTGATTTAGCTTAGACGGTGGATCGCCCTCACAGCTGGAAGGTGCCTATTCACTTTTGACATAAGTAGAAGGTGGATTGAAGAGACAGAGAGCGGTGTGGATTACGCTAGGAAAAACAAAAAAAAGGAAAACGGAGAAAACAGAAACTATAGAAGCCGACATTGTATATCTTCACAGATAAGAGATATCGACTACGTAAGAGTACAAATGCTGCGATGTCTGGCAGTCATATGATAGAAGGAAGGGCTCAGACCAATTATGTTGTAGGAGGACCAGCAGGACAACCAAATTCACGAAAAAAATTGTCTGTCATTTTCTCAGGAAACAAGCTTAGATTCTTATACTAAACTAGAAGTTTTAGGCCGTTTTTTAAACCACTGAACAACACAAAAAGGTATTTTTACGAAGCTCTTTAACCGACGAACACGATTACAACTATGAAACATCGACATTAAAGACAGTTTTTATAATCGCATTAGATCATTGATCATATACTTTAACAGAAAAGTAACGTCTAGCGAGGCAGGTCCTATACAATAATTGGTCTGAGTAAAAGCACAAAAGGGTGAAGGAGTAACAAGGCATGCTGCACACGAAACGCGAAACAATACAATCCTTTTTTGGGCAGTCGCGTAAAAAAGTTTCTTACATTTTTGTTCATGCATCTAGGTTTAATACTTGGCTATTTGTTTACTTCCAACCTAACAAACTTTTTTGAAATACTTATATTGCTGGTGTGCCGGAAAATAGTTATAAACCCAATAGAAATATTTATATAGGAAGTCCAAAATTGTTGTTGTATTATAATTGTTAAATAAACCATTTTATATGCAGACAGTTTACAATTTCATGGTTACAGGAAGGCAGTTACGATTTTGCGAGATAATAAAATGGATTAGAGATCATTTACATATGGAGGTTTATAAACTATTTCTATTATAAAGATATAAAATTTAAAGGTGTTAAGATTTTATACGACTGAAAAATCACACATCCTGGGTAAAGTGGGTAACGCACTTTTCTTTTGTTTATTTTAAATTCTTCGGTCCTTTAAAGCCATATAATTTATTTAGATATGGCTTTATTAGGTACGTACTTCGATGTGTCATAATATACAGTAAGATTTTACTAATAATATTTTTATTTGTAAAATATATTTCTTTGCATAGAATAATTTGTCTTCACCACCCTTTCAAATCAGGTCAGGTAGGTAACCAACCAATCTACAAACTTTTGAAAGCAGCAATTGAAATTAAAAGTTATGCCATCTTTATCACCTGCTGAAACCTACAAACAAACCTACTGCTCGATTTTCAAAACTTTTTGTTTATATTTTGTACATTTTTTTACAAACTGAACAAGGACTTCAGCACCGTGTTTCAGAATTCTGTTATACCTAGCTACGATTGCAACAAAATAAACAATATGTCAACTTCATAGTAGTGTTTCATAGTATGCATTTCCATATTTAAAAAGAAAAATCTTTACCGAGTGTTGCTATCGACGCATTGCGATTATTACAGCTATTTAGATGTCACAGCGAGGGTGCATCGAGACATGCTCCCTCCGTCAGGGTCCCAACCCTAGTTGAATTGAAAATGGGGTTGTGATTCATTTCCCACGAGCCCCAAGCGCACCGCACTAAACTTACGCTAAAACATTTGAGGAGAAAAATTTTTGACGATCGAATTCATTCAAAAACGTATTTTTCGGCCATTTCATCGATTTTGGGGTTATCTACTTTTGGAAGTCTTTTTGGTTTTGGATGAAATACAATATACAGACAGTCACAGACATCGTGTTGGTGTATAAAATCCGGCGTCCACAGATCTGAATCGTACGTATCGGACGCATCGCATCAAACGGATTTTTAATTTTACGGTAGATAAAATCCGTGCGATGCGATCCGTACGATACGGATCAGTGGACGCACTTGTATGACTTTCTATACAAAGATTACTAAAATCAGTTTGATGCGATGATTCCGATGCGTACGATGCGGATCTATGGACGCCTACCATTAAACTGAAGGAAAGTTGTGTAACAAAACAAAATGAACCTTCAATTTACACACAAACGCGATTGGTTTCGTATCTTACCCTAGTAGGTAGGTACTTACTTGTAAAGGTAAGCGAGATATACCTACCTACTATCATATACATTAAAAAGTTGATCATCGCCAAATTGTTGCTAGTTTCTAAATGCTTAATGGTTGTGAGTATAAATAACATCGTTTATTATAATATACTAGTAAAATCTATCGCGTCTGCATAATACAATAGTTATACTATACGTATCCTACATCTATGTCAATAGATTGGTATAATAACACGTTATAGACGATCCATTTAGGAATTGTATTTGCACAAACGTATACGCTCCGAGTAATAACTGTAATGTTTGGAAAATGAAAACGCGTGAGTTATGTCTGTTCTAAGCGGTGCAGTGAACAGTGATGGAGGTACAATATACACCTGTAGCAAGGGCATAACTTCCGTGTTTGATGTTGTTTCGCGATATGTTCCACGTGTACATGTGTGATTGTAGTGTATCCACATCACACAACTGTGCTCAGTAGTTATAATACACCCAGGTTGTACTGGTACTTGGTAGCAGGTACGATAACGCAAACATGCGATACGCCGCCAGTCGCTACAGAACAGAAGCGACATTATTGCGCACAGGCACATTACACCTTACAGTGGTTTACGTGTCATTTCAGCTGAATAAATTTTCTTTATGTTATTTCTGAACCGCACACACGCACGCGGCACAAAAGAACTAATAACTAAACTATACAGTGACCATTGTGAATGAAACGGTGAAATTAAAACTTGTATGCTTACAAATCCGTATCCTCTGCTTTTGCTGGTCTGTCTGTCGGTGATGACCACGGCCTCTTCGATGTCTCCGTACACTGCGAAATGTTCTCTCAAGCTTTTGTCCGTCGTATGGTAGGGGAGGCCGCCCACGAAGAGCTTCGTCCAAGTGGTGTCCTTCTGTCCGGGGAGAGCACCCAGGGCGAGGAGGCCCTCGGACTCGGCCGGCAGAGCGCCCGCCATCAACATGCCTTGCACCGCCTCCGTCGCGCTGGCCACTGGTACACTTCGCGATCACTGTCCGCGTCGGCGGAGCTACTACGAGCTTGGCGTCGGTAAACACTGGGGTGGACGGGAGTAGTGACGCGTAAGGCGATCGGGCGCGAACTGAAACTCGCCGCGGTGTTTCGCTCGCCCTCGCCGGTCGCACGTGGCGCTCCGGTACTAATTTTAACCCCCGCCGCGCCCCCCCCGCCGGTACCAGATGCGAAGGCACCGTCTCCGTCCCGCCAGGCGGCGGGCCACATGCGTTGCCCTACTACTGCCTGCCAGCGCTACCCTCCATCACATGCCGCTTATGATATGCCTCGTTATCACCGCCTTTGGTCTTACCACGTCTTACAAGTTTACAACAATTTGATGGGTGTTATTTCGAAAGGAAATCATTAAGTAAGTACCTACTTCCAGTTATATAAACGGCAAATAACTGGAAAGACTACCTATCGCTGACTTCTTGGAGAGAATCATGATAAAAAGAAAGAAGGAGGAAAACAGACAAGAAATAGTCAACAACTATGTACTTACCTACCTACTATTTTCTTTGTTATTGTTTTTACCCTGAGTTTTTGCCCGGCTACGGCGAAGCCATTAGGAATTTCAATGTGCAATAAGTAAATAGGTAAATAAAATAAAACAATGTTTGGAGAATTAGGCTCACAGGCGGATACATGGACAACATGGTGACAAGAGGGATTTAGTCGGGAAAAATCCCACACTACCTACCTACCTAACTCAGCTAGGTGTCCATCAGGATTTTCCCTTCTGAATTGAAAAAAAAAAACTGTCCAAGTGCGTGTCAGGCCACGCGCAGTGTAGGGTTCCGTAGATTCAGTGAGCAGTTTAATCCCTTATGTAATGTACAAAAATACCGATAACAATACCTATATACCATGGGATAGACGATAAATAATTATTCATCCTCACTTTACATGTAGCGTAGGAACACCAACATTTTTTTTCCAATTTCCCTTTAACCACTTTATAGACGTAATTAATATAGATATACATACCCATTACCAAATAGCTTTCTAGTTTTAACAGACTCTGAGTTCTCTTACTGACAACTGTTTATAATTAACAACGAAATTATTATAGAATGCAATTTTCGATATCCAATTTTCCAATTACGTTTTTCATGTTGGTCGACTGATACTTTTTAAATAGCAATTGCTACTTAGTGTTCATTTACACGAGCTGTTACTGCAACGGCAACTGCAGTCAACTGCAGTCGGCGACCGCCGGCGACTGCCAACGATACCACACCATGAAAATATATTAAAAATCAATAAAAATTTTAATAAAAAAAATTCAACCGACTTCCAACTCAAAAAATAACTTTAACTAAAAAGCAAAAAATAACATCCTACCTATGTGCTACCTTCTGATCAGTTTGAAGGCGGTGCCAAGCCAGTGATGTTTTAATTAAATACGTTTAAACTACAAAATTTCTTGGATAGAAGCAGGCGTTACTTTGCGGAAGTTCATCATGATTATATAATGATTTATTTATTTTGCTATCATCCGCGAAAATTCGGCGAACCCATGCGACAACGTCACCCAGGTCCGACAAAATACTCTCTACGTACGTTTCACCCCGAAACCGGAGCATCCTCAGGAGATGTTGACTCTACAACGTGCAATTGCAAAGTGTCGATTTCGACCTTTGCTTCGTCTTTTATAGACCAAAAAGTAGGTGGGGCAAGAGGTGGGCGTTGCCAAGATACTCATAATATAAGTGATTTATCTCGCATCGCATTCAAACATTATTTAATAATGTTTGAATGAACATTATTAAATAATGTTCATTCAAACATTATTAAATAATGTTTGAATGAACATTAAACATTATTTAATAATGTTTAATGTTTAATGTTCATTCATTAAACATTAAACATATAAACATTAAACATTAAACATTAAACATATTAAGCTAATGTTTGAATGCGATGCGAGATAAATCACTTATATTATGAGTATCTTGGCAACGCCCACCTCTTGCCCCACCTACTTTTTGGTCTATAAAAGACGAAGCAAAGGTCGAAATCGACACTTTGCAATTGCACGTTGTAGAGTCAACATCTCCTGAGGATGCTCCGGTTTCGGGGTGAAACGTACGTAGAGAGTATTTTGTCGGACCTGGGTGACGTTGTCGCATGGGTTCGCCGAATTTTCGCGGATGATAGCAAAATAAATAAATCATTATATAATTACAAAATTTCTGTGGTTATTCCAGAAACAGCTTTAATTAAAACACGACACTGGCTTGGCACCGACTTCAAACTGATCAGAAGGTAGCACATAGGTAGGATGTTATTTTTTGCTTTTTAGTTAAAGTTATTTTTTGAGTTGGAAGTCGGTTGAATTTTTTTTATTAAAATTTTTATTTTTTTATTTTTAGTGTTAGCATACCCACTGCGTGTGTACAGTCACAACCTATCTAAGTGGAAAGTTCTCATCAATACAAATTTATCAAGTCCAAACACAAGGTAGCTACTGTAAGCCGTCGAGGAGTTCTCTTCACTTTGCTCCGTCTTCATCACCAGACCCTTAATACAGTCGCAATCCATCTAGGTGGAAAGTTCTCATCAATACAAATTTATCAAGTCCAAATTCAAGGTAGCTACTGTGAACCGTCGAAGAGTTCTCTTCACTGTCCCTCGTCTTCATCATCAGACCCTTAATACAGTCACAATCCATCTAGGTGGAAAGTTCTCATCAACACAAATTTATCAAGTCCAAACACAAGGTAGCTACTGTGAACCGTCGAGGAGTTCTCTTCACTGTCCATCGTCTTCATCACCAGACCCTTAATACAGTCAAAATCCATCTAGGTGGAAAGTTCTCATCAATACAAATTTATCAAGTCCAAACACGAGGTAGCTACTGTGAACCGTCGAGGAGTTCTCTTCACTGTCCCTCGTCTTCATCACCAGACCCTTAATACAGTCACAACCCATACAGGTGGAAAGTACTCATCAATACAAATTAATCAAGCCCAAACAAAAGGTGACTGCTGTAAATCGTTGAAGAGTTCCATCGTCTGTGTTTCGGCTCCATCATCAGACCAACTCCAAACCTTCATAAAGTTGTAGTGGTTTAAAATACCTTATGGAAACACTAACAAACGCACTAGCCGTCTCTACAACTTTCGAAAGTTCCCCTCAATTTCTCCAGGATGCCACCATCAGATCCTGACATGAAAAAAATGGGACCACCCTGGAAGTAAACCCTTCAAAACAAAAAAAGAATTTTTGAAATCGGTCCATAATTGACGGAATTATCGCTGGACATACATAAAAAAAAAAAAAAAAAAAAAAAACATACATACAGCCGAACGTAGAACCTCCTCCTTTTTGGAAGTCGGTTAAAAATAAAAATCATGCCCACTTTACATGTACGGGAGGTACTTACTTAAAACAAATATTTACTACTTTGTTCACTGTTTAATAATAGAATAGTCTCTGCGCTAAACCACGGACAACGGATGGATAGACAGACGGACATGGCGAAACCCTAAGGGTTTCTTGTAGACTACGGAACCCTAAAAAGATACTCGTAACTACATCATAAAACATACTTATGGTACTTAACACTCAACAATAGGTGACAATAGGGTGTTGGTTGGGCACTTTTCCGACAAAATATCTCGGCCGGAACGGAAGCACTAGACTTGATATAACATGTAGGTAACCAACATGGTATTGTACATACCTAGGTCTCTGCCTAGGTAGTAGGTACATTTATTCCTTACATTTTCTTCACGTAGGTTTAGCTATTGTTATATCTACCACACCGAATAAAGAATGATCCAGAATGAATCTTTACAAGCAGCGTGGTGAGGCCGGTAAAACCCAAAAATAAAAACGTCACGCGTGTCTCCTTGACATCCGCATAGGTATATACAAACTTTTTCTTAATTTGTATTTCAAAATTTAACACTAACGACAATTACTAAATTACCTAATATAATAATACTACTATATTTTCCGTACTATTTCACCGCGGCTTGTTGCCTCGACTGGTGACAGAAGAGCTGGCTCATTTTTTGCGCAAAGGATCAGCCTGGCTGTCCAGCGCGGAAATGCAGCCAGTATTCTTGCCACCATTCCACGTGGGCATGATTTGTATAGTTATTAGGATAAGTTAGCTTAAGTTCCTTATTGTATTCTTTCTCAATAAAAAAAAAATATATAATAATTTAATTACCAATAAAAAATACTCCATCGTAATTCTTTAGTTTTTGTGAACAGTGAAATTTTAAAATATTTAATGAAAACATCAGATGCCATTTTTCTTGTATAATATTGAAAATTAATGATGAAAAATAGATACAAAAACCAAAAATAGATACAAAAACCAAGTATTTGATTGTCTGTGGTCTCCACACTAGATTGATCTGTATCGTGAAGACCAGGTAGGATTTTCTTATGTTTTCCGTTGGACTAGGACTTTAAAATACATTACAAAGAAGAAAAGTAAAGTAAAACAGTAAGCAGAAACGTTAGATAGGTGTACATAATTATTTTAGTTTATTTCATATTTGCATTGAGTAATTCTTCGGTGTCTGCTTATGTTAAACTTTTTAACCAATTTGACTTAGACTTGCCTGATTTACTGAAAGGTTGCAAAGATTACAGGACCTTGCTACAAAGTTGTAGACTTTTGCATCGACATAATATGGTGTGAATCCGGAATCGTCGAGCGAACACAGTTTTCGCAATTGGGATTGACCTTGACTATTCTTTTTAACCGACTTCCAAAAAGGAGGAGGTTCTACGTTCGGCTGTATGTATGTTTTTTTTTTTTTTTTTTTTTTTTTATGTATGTCCAGCGATAATTCCGTCATTTGTGGACCGATTTTGAAAATTCTTTTTTTGTTTTGAAGGGTTTGATTCCAGGGTGGTCCCATTTTTTTCATGTCAGGATCTGATGATGGCATCCTGGAGAAATCGAGGGGAACTTTCGAAAATCGTAGAGACGGCTAGTGCGTTTGTAAGTGTTTCCATAAGGTATTTTAAACCACTACAATTTTATGAAGGTCTGGAGTTGGTCTGATGATGGAGCCGATACACAGACGATGGAACTCGTCAACGATTTACAGCAGGTACCTTTTGTTTGGGCTAGATTTATTTGTATTGATGAGAACTTTCCACCTAGATGGGTTGTGACCGTATTGAGGGTCTGATGATGAAGACGAAGGACAGTTAAGAGAAGTCTTCAACGGTTCCCAGTAGCTACCTTGTGTTTGGACTTGATAAATTTGTATTGATGAGAACTTTCCACCTAGATGGGTTGTGACTGTATTATAGGTCTGGTGACGAAGATGAAGGAGAGTTAAGGTAACTCCTCGACGGTTCACAGTAGCTACCTTTGTTGGGACTTTATGAATTTGTATTGCTGAGAACTTTCCACCTAGATGGGTTGTGACTTGTTGTGAAGGACAATGAAGAGAACTTCTCGAAGGTTATTAGTATCAGTTTTGGTACACTCAGTAGGTGTGCTAACACTAAAAATTAAAAAATAAAAATTTTAATAAAAAAATTCAACCGACTTCCAACTTAAAAATTAGCCCAAACTAAAAAGCAAAAAATAACATCTTACCTATGTGCTACCTTCTGATCAGTTTGAAGGCGGTGCCAATCCAGTGTCATGTTTTAATTAAAGCCGTTTCTGAAAGAACCACAGAAATTTTGTAATTTAAACGGCTAAAATTAAAACATCACTGGCTTGGCACCGCCTTCAAACTGATCAGAAGGTAGCACATAGGTAAGATGTTATTTTTTGCTTTTTAGTTTGGGCTAATTTTTAAGTTGGAAGTCGGTTGAATTTTTTTATTAAAATTTTTTTCAAATACCTTTTTAACATTTGTAACATTTAGCAACTGTCTATGTTTAATATACGGACAACAAAATAAGGGTTCCGTGCTTTATCTTTTTGAGGTATTTAATCCTAAAAACGTCCAATAGTAGCTCTTGTTTGAACCTACGTCCTTGTGTCTGTGAACCTTGAGGTTATGCTGGTCCCAAGTCATCAACATCACGGCTCGGTAACCAATATTTACTGACGCCATGGTAAACATCCGCCATAGGTATAGCTATATATAGGAATGCGTTCTTATCTAGAGATCGTAAAGTTTTTTTTTAAGGATTTGAGCAGACGTAGGTGCCTAGGAAGATAACGTCAAAGCTTTATCATAGTTATCCAATGTAGAATGTGATTAGAATGTATGTCGTAGTCTATGTTCATGTTATTTATATTTATCGATTATTCGCGGCCTATTTATATCCATGTATTGAGATGTCTACTGTGGGGTTACAATAATAATTGAGAAATAATACTAATAAGTGTATTTCGTAGTAGAACGAGAGCCTGAAGAGATATTGAATTGGAAGGTTTTTTTTTATACTGTGAAGTTGTAAGTTTAGTGTGTGATAAACTGGTCGGACATACTCCGACGTTGTATGACCTGAGTTTTAACCGTGTATCATAAACATTATTAGTAGTCTCCGACCGCCGATGCAAGGGGGTCTAACAGCACAAGCACCCCACTCCAAGATACGAATTTGTACAGAAAGCTTCTCAAAAGAAAATCTAGATTTCATAGCTAGACCCAGGTCAAGGACTCGAAGCCAGGAATTCGTAATCCGAAGCCACATGTTAACTCATTATTAAGCCTATGTGAGTATGTGGCATATTCTGTGTTAATCCAATGTTCCACAGTCATACAAGCTATAACCCCACCAAGCTAACTAGGCACCTGAGTATTACGTCACAAAATAAAAATAATTAAAAAAAAAAACGGTAGTATTTATTATAACACATTTGCTCGTAAAGTATTTCTTATTTCACAAATTTCACGTAATGTATCTCATTACGCACATGTGCCGTAGTGTAAAGTAAAACGCACATGTGCTGTAATGTAATTTAAAACGTTCACCATCCGTCTAAAAACGAACTGTAACAGAAAAGTGCTTAACATGTTATGAATAAAATTTACTTTGTGAGAAATAATATAATAGAAAAACATTAAATTCTTTCATTTTAATAATTTTGACAATAAATGACAACCTGTATTATCTGTAACAGAAACTCAAAAATATTACTATACTTTATTATTATACTAGTAATACTGGCTATTTTTGGTGCATTTGCCTAAAAAAAACACTTCGCTATCTGTGCAAAATGACAAGCACATCAAAATGTCATCATATTATGTAAAACAGGCAAAGATGCAAATTCATTTTTAGAATGAGTGTTCAAAGTGTGTTTCCTCGCAAATGTGTTATAAAATGTCGCATGACATACGTGCGCTTTGATAATAACAGCCTCTGCCTTACTGTAGCTCTCGCCTACGGCTCTATTTGCAATATCGAATCGCCTAATTTTCAACTTACTGCACTCATATCATAATGTACTATTACCAAATCTACTAATTAAGTAAAGTAATATTCTCAGGTGCCTAGTTAGCTTGGTGAAGTTATAGTTACATTACTGTTCTATTCTATTCTTGATTGAGTTTACACCAGTAGTACAATTCGACGAACCTCACAAACAACATCCCGTCAGCGATGAGTCACCGGTTGCGTCTACTCCTCCCACAAGTTGCATATATTTCGATTCAGACGGATGAATCAAATGAAAATGTCGTAAAGAGAACGGATGCATGTTTACTGCCTAAACTTCTTCTATCTATAATCATCCATTACGAAACCGACAATTTATAAATCGATCCACAATTATTGACGAAGAAGTACATATTGTCAACAGAATAAAGATGACCCAGAATGAGTCTTTATAAGCAGCGTGGTGAAGCCGGAGAAACATAAAAAAACAAACGTCACGCGTCTCCTTGAAAATACCCTATCTGCCTTTTATTCTTTAATCTGTGATATAGTCTAACTTAGAACCTCCACCTTTTTTTTAAAGCCTTACTAACTTTTTCTTTATTTAAAAGCAAAGTGGGATAATGGCAAATATACTAGCTGCATTTCCGCGTTGGATATATGAAAACAGGTCCTTTGCGCAATTGAGAATACAATAAGAAACTTACGCTAACTTACCCACCATTCCACATGAGCAAAGTAGTGGCAAGAATACTAGCTGCATTTCCGCGTTACCGTTGGATGGATGGAGGCTGATCTTTTGGTAAAACATGACCCAAACCCTACAGTTACCAGTTTGTTTAAAGAAAATATTGAAAATATGGGATATTTTCATTTTCCACATTTTTTTTAAGTTGGATAGGCTTGCGCTTCACTACAATCGTGCCTGATGAAAAGCATTGATGAGGTCTAAGATGAAGTACGCTTGTATAGAAGTTGCCTATTCTCTCTTGCCTTGAAGGTGCACAAATTGTAGGTGTCAACACAGGCGCCGGAAGGGTATTCTACATCTTAGCAGTTCTAATTAGAATCTTTGACGCAAAACGTTTCGCGCGGCTTGACTAGACGTCGACAACGTATCTAAGAATGCCATCTTTCACGACGTCTCGCTGTTCTGTGGTTTATGATTGAATGGGGATGGAGGAACTAGATTATAAAGTGACTCGATTTTTCAGGCATCAAAATTGCCTATAAAATCTTCGTGTTTAGTATTGCATTCATGTACTCTATTAATCTTGGTGAAATAATAAGGAATAAAAAAAATCGCTAACTTACATGTAGGTACATAGTAGGCCCGTACGTTAGCGAATAGCCCAGCATGAGTCTAAGTTATCTACGCGTTATTCTACATCGTCGAACTATCTGTTTCGAATAAAAAATGCTTTACTTTTTTTTGTAAAATTTCGAATGGATCAGCTGTTCTACTATCTCTTGTGTAACCTTCCCTTTTAAAGATTCAATGAACCTTTTCGGTGAAAAGCACGTTAGGTACGTTAGTAGGGTAACCATATTGGCTTGGTTTTACGGTTTGACCCGAAAAGTGAAAAATATAATATACATAATAAATAATATCCCTTCGTAGGTCCACCTTTAGAAGCCATTTTTGCTGCTTATTAACGTCTGCAATGGTAGGTTATGTTATTTGAATAATTTTCTTTTGTACCTACCTACATTTAAACTTCAGTAGCCAATAACATATTCCACGTTATTAGGATTTTAAAAATCTGCCCAATAAATACATCGTAGACGATAGTAATACGTGAGTATGATAAAAAGCGAGGGTCGCCCTCAAGAACTCTCGTGTTTTATGTACATTTTCCATAACCGTCAAGCTTTTTAGATTATAATTTTTTAAATTTGACTACATTATCGAGGCAGTTTAAATAAATTTTACACATAAAACATAGTATAAAATAGTTCAAGTGCCACATAGACTCATCATTGGGTTAGCCAATGTGGCCACGAATCAAGAGACTCTGAATTTGAAAATTTGTTCAGGCACTCAGGTCAAATCAGTAGGTTTAGGTATTGTAATAAATAAAACGTTTTAATAAATTAAGACATTCTCAGTAGGACTATCCCGGATTTCGGAAGTTATCGATGTTACACGCTTGATCGGTCTTGAGCATTAAGAGCGCGCAGCACGTCGGTACGATATGGATAAAATTCGAAGCGCAAGCGAGACGCCGAATTATAACTTTCACGTGAGTGAAAAGCACGGAGCGATTGACGCGCGACGCAAATTTATGACGTGAGCGCCAAAACCATTTTTACCTAATTGCAAGTAAATTAAACAACATAACGAAAAACAAAATGGCCCTGTTCATGATATATGTATACCTAATTTTCTATACAAAATAAAAATTTAAGAAAATAAGTTTGTGTTTCCTGAGATTAAAAGCAAAATGGGAGCAAAACATGTATTTTTCAAAAAAATAAACTATCGAGTTTTACAGATTGTGTATTTTGTATAGTCATAACGAAGCTAACACTTTTAAATATCATTTACCCAAATATCAGGCTCCTAACTTTTCCAGAATCTGAGATCCAGAACCATTTGTAACCACCAAATTACATATTGCACACTCTTAAAATTAACTTCTGATATAAGCTCTACAATCGTCTACGGATCAGTACGGTAGGCCTATGCTCCAAAACTCCTCTCGAATAAAGAGGTCCCTGTAGTGGGCAATTCATTAAGCTAATACTGATCTTGAAACTTTAATTGGACACTTCCCAATGGTGTTTTGGTAAGTTTGTCACCCTAGTCAACCCAAGGGTGGGGGTTGGGTTCATTGATCGTCCATTGTGCGGTGCGCGTGCGTCGCCAGCTGCACTACCCTAGTTTTTCTATCGGGGTAAGCAGATGGTAGGATATGGTAGCTTTTTATTGATCTAATCTGAAATTTCGCGTTATGCATGACATGTTCTTTATTATTAATGTAATTTGTCTCATAAGTTACTGTTGTTGCCTTTGTCTATTTAAATATTATGCCTACCTAGAAGTAAGCGATAGTGTAAAAGTACATAATGCACTATAAAACACATTTGCTCGTAAAGTGTCTCTTATTTCACCAATTTCAATATCGTAATCTCATTACGCACTTGTGCCGTAATGTAATGTAATTTTGGTTTAGAAACACGGTTTATCATTTGTCTAAAAACGAACGGTACTTTTTAATCGTAAGGTTTTTATGTCAAAAAAGTGCTCAACATTTTATGAATAAAATTTGCTTTGTGAGATAAAATATAATAAATAAACATTTATTAATTCAATTTTAATAATTTCGACAATAAATGACAAGCTCAACAAATGTATCTGTAACAAAAACACAAAAATAAGAGTATTAATTTACTTTTTAAGTAATACTGGCTGTTTTTGAAGCATATGCCTAAAACGCTAGTGCGCGCACTTTGCTATTTGTTAAAAAGTAAAAAATATTCCGCGCGCTGTAAGTATTGTTTTAATTTTAACATAACAAATAGTGATGAATTTATTAGTTCGACATCGCTAGAAGTCCCAAAGGTAACGTAAAAAAGCCCGAAAAATCGACCGATAGATACTTACAAGCGTATCAAAATTTCATCATAAATTATGGAAAACAAACAAAGATGCAAATTCATTTTCAGAAAGAGTGTTCAAAGTGTGTTTTGTTGCAAATAAGTATAACGTCGTAATCCTTGCCTACGGCTGAGGCATATCGTTTCGGCTGTAATTTTCAACTTACGCCACAGAATAAAGGATGATACAGAATGAGTATTTCAAGCAGCGCGGTGAGGCCGGTGAAACCCATAAAAAAACAAACTTCACGCGTTTCCTTTGCATCCGCATATAAATACCTACAAACTTTTTTTCATAATTTATATTTCAAGATTTAACACTAACAATATTTACGTAAATTGTTATCTTAAACTAATAATAACCTATAAAAATATAAAATACTCCATCTTATTCTTTTTAATTTTTGTGAACAGTTTTAAAAATATTTAAAAACATAAGACGCTATTTTTCATGAATTATATTGAAAATTACTGATGCGACGCTTCGTGTCGTACTGACTCGAGAATGTATTCGTTTGTATTTTGAAATGAATTTTGTATTTGGAACGGGTACGACACTGTGATTTCTCTATTGAGTGCAATCAATACCTATATTTTAATATGTGGTAAGTAACCTTCTTAAATAAGCATAGAAAAAATTACCTACATACCTGTACAAACCAACGTGCCAACGTCATTAAAAAAATTTATAATCAGACCAAGAAGAAATATTTAACATCACCATCTGTGTAATAGTTGACGCACTTACAGTTGTGTTTCATTGGATGATAATTTTAATTACGTAGTGTATAAGGCATAACATAGATGGCGCTAGTTCTTCAAAAATTTAGTTTTAGTTCTTAAACTAGGTGGCAGTAGACGCATCTGCAGTTATGGTTATGATATTATGTAGTAGTGTCACAGAAACATATATATATAGGTACCTAAGTACAAGTGTTACCTACCTATAATTACCTACTTATTAGGTAAGTGTATTATCTATGTATTACGTACATTTAACATATAAATATCACAGATGAGTAGGTATAATAGGCAATGTCGTCATCTCAATAGGTACAGAAAGATGCCATAATTTATAAAGCATATGACATCATGAAATCCCTCCTTACGTCATTAATTTTAAACAAAAAAAAAACAAAATAAAATCAAAGAAGTTTCATTCATTAGAAAAATATTAACGGTGATTCAAACAATGTTTTTCAAAATTCAATGAATAATGAGAAATGAGTATGCCTCCCGCGTTTTCTCAGTATGGTACTCTGCAGGTACAGTCGAGTTATTTCCAAAAAGCGGGACTGAGCCTGTCCCGCGCGGGACATTCAATTTTGAGCTAAAAATCTGAACGTCCCGCCAAAATCGGTACGTCTGGCAATACTGGATTGGACCCCGCATTTTTTCAAAAGAATATTCCGCATATCTTTTAAATATGACCAACATTCCTACTCCAATTAGTCAGAAAAACTGTGGGTATGACAATAGTCCAAATATTCTTTCTTATCTTTGTAAATACTTTAAGCCATGTTCACTTATAGGCCGTCGTACTACTTTAGTATTTTAGTCGAGTACGAACAATTTTTGGATTTATCGCCCAAAAATCGCCATAAAATACTAAAGTAGTCCGAACTAGACCTTATGGATAAAAAAGGGGATAAAAGATAGCGCAATACTAGTTTCACTAAGTAGTATCTAGCAATTTCACTTCAATGAAATCTGTATTATTATCAGCATTCAGATTTTAAGTTTATGAGGCAAGTCAAAAGACATGTAAAATGAAACAACAGTTCCTATTCAATAGATGATTCAATAGCTGAATGTGAATCCGCTATTAATCCCTGACCTTTTGTCAACTGAAAATGAATCATTTGTATCTAGAACGTCACTGTTCGAGATCTAGGACCATTTCGTCATCTATAATCATAACAACTTGATTAATAATTACACGTAAACATGCAACAATTTAATGGTAATTGAACTTTTACATTTAGGGTTAAAATAACAACAACAATAATTTTAATTAAGATTATTTATACTTATAGTTAACCTGTTATAAGCTGTCTAGCAATATCAATAAGACTAGAATAAGGTACGAGTAGGTAAGCGTATCTAAGCATATTTTTAAAAATGTCCTCGGCCGCGTCGGTCTTTTCGCGATATCCTCAAAAACATAATTATGTCTTAGCGTCTCAGACTGAGACGAGTTTCGGTTTCCTATAGGTACTGTCTAGACTTATATCATCTGAGGCCGGCCAAAACGTCAGGAAATACTTATGCAATCGGGAAAAAAGGGATCCACGATGACCGAGTTCCGACGGAGCATTTGAAATATCCTACTGTTTTGACAAAAACAAAAATACACATTATGTCAGCCACTGATGACCAAGAAAGCTCACATGCTTGCAGCTTTAACCGCTTGACATCGTGCCAAATCATCATCATCATGCCGTTTGCGACCACACACACACACGATCTGTTTTATCGAATGTAAAGCAGTTAGCGCTGCAGGCATGTGGGCAGGATCCTCGTAGGATTACCATGAATATTGAAATTATTTGAAATCAACAAAAACCCGTCCAATGTTGTTTTATTTGGCATAAATTACCATTGGAAGTAAATAATACCTACTTTTTTACTTCCACTTTGTTATATAAACATTACTGACATGGTCGTTTGCATTTAAAAAATGCAAGTAGGTAAATAATGATAAAGAAGTATTTAAATGACTAAATAAAATACGGTATTTTAGTCAAAAATGTGAAAAAAGTCGTTCAATAAGATCTTGAAAAATATTTTTACGGTCTCCCCTACATGTAAAGTGGGGATGAATTTTTTTACTTGTTTATTTCATAGTGTGGGGTATTATTGTGTTTGAAGCTGAATTTTGGGAAAAGCTCTACGAAGACTGCGCCATTCGCTGAACGATCGATCGTATTTATAATGAAGTACTCGCAATTGTACGGGTTTTTTTAGAAAATGTGTTCCAAAAATAATACATATGCAATAGCAAATACCTAGACGTGAAACTGAGATGAGATAAGAAGTTCAAAAACCCTGGCGCTTTTCCAATGTATTCGGGGTTACGGTTAGTAATTCCTAGAAATTCAAATGATCAATAATTTCTTTGTCACCACGCGTGAAGAAGGAAATATTCTTTGAGTAGGTGAGTATGTGGATGCATCTGCTTTAATAGATCATCATCGCATCAGCTATAGACGTCCATTGCTGGACGTAGGCCTTTTGTAGGATGTATTTGGTGTGCATCTACTTAAAATGGTACCTGCTCATAAGGTGAGTGGACTAAACGTGGGTGAGGTGTTGTGTGTGGAACCTACCAATTAAAAAATAAGCATGTCTTTTTTAACAGGGTTTATTTTTTGTTTATCACCATTTTACAAATTTATCTAGAACTAAGTAGGTACACAATGGTGTAGTGCAATTCAATACCAAGGTTTTTTATTGTCTAAATAACCCTTATCACTATAATTAGAGACTTTTTATAAGCTTGCGTTTAACTTTGAACTTATTGAGAGAATTCAATTAAAATTACTCCTCCTTTTTGGAAGTCGGTTAAAAAGATATATTTATTGAGGTACACTGCATCCAGACTCAAGGTCGCGATCCTGAGGCTGAGAGTGTGTAAAGATATCTTATTTTTGTCACCAGTTAGAATCCGAATAGTATAAAAATAATCATACTTTTACGTCACAGACAAAAATCATAGTAGGTATAGTCTTAGTTATAGCATGTAGTCCGAACTGCGAGTATTCACATTACACAGTAGTCTATATTAATAATTATTATAAAGAGGCAAGGTTTGTGGTATTGTAGGGGGTAATCTCTGGGTACAATAGACCACATGCACATATTTAGGCAGGTTAAACAAAAGTCTCTAGAGTACAATCGGCCTCTGTTCATCATTCGTGAACTATGAGAAAGCTTTTGACACCATTGAAACCTGCCCTTGTAGCCAAGTGGCACGTCGATTCTCTTTCTACGATCGCAAACGCTTCGAAAACTAAAAAATTGCTAATGACAGATCTTGATCACGTGACCTGTCGATAGCAAATGTCATTCCCATACATTTTTCTAGTTTTCGAAGCGTTAGCGATCGTAGAAAGAGAATGGACGTGCCACTTTGCTACAGGGACTGGACTGTTATGGAGTCCCTGCAGACACAGAGACCCCAAGTTGATTGGCGATACATTTAAGTGTTAAAATGCCTTTATAGCGCTGCGTTTATGTCAGTTCAAGTACAAGGTGCGTCTTCAAGATCTGATTACATCGTGGAGTTAGGCAGAAGCATGTATTATCTCCAAAACTGTTTTCGAATGCTTTGGAAGATGTCTTTAAAATGCTAGAACGGGAAGAACATGGCATCAACGTAAATGGCGAGCATACCATACAATATCGGCCCAGGGAACCTAGGTATAGGGTAGGCCAAGGCCGGGGATGGGCATTCCTTTTTCGCACCTTCGCTATGCCGATGATATTGTCATCATCGCAAGTTCGCTGCAGGAACTTCAAAACATGCTGACTCTCAAAGAGTTGGTCTCCGGATGAACCTGGACAATACCAAGGTCATGTTAAATGATCTAGCTGCTCCGAGTTTATTACTAGTGATACTCGTAGATCTTCCCCCGAAGCGGTTTGTGAATATGTTTACCTCGCGCAATTTTTCCATTTGGGTAGAAACAGCTTCGAGAAGGAGATCGATCGGAGAATACAGTTAGGGTGGGCAGCATTTGGTAAACTTTGCCGAGTCTTCTCGTCGTCTATACCACAATTTTTAAAAACAGTATTTGACCAGTGCGTTATACCTGTCATAACTTATGCTGAAACATGGAAACTGACGGCAAGGCTACGGGGTACGAGGCTCCACAAAGTCCAAGTCTGGAAGACTTGAAAGAGAATCTCTTTGAGGGATAAAATCCGGAACGAAATGATTCGGCAAAGAACGAAAGTAACCAACATAGCTCTCAGGTCTAATACATTGAAGTGGCAGTGGGCTGGTCATGTCTGTCACCGATGGTCGTTGGAGTCGTAAGATCCTTGAGTGGAGACCGCGTCTTGGTTAGCGAGCTGGCGCTATTTAAAAGAGGCCTATGTCTAGCAGTGGATGCACGATTTCTGATGGTGTTGAATCTCTGGGTATACTGAACCAATTTAGTCACATTATGCTATTTTATCTCCATACGAACAAGAACTACGCTGGTGCCGGCTAGTTATCTACTCGTATATTTATGAGACTAGCGTACGGTCGCGACTGCGGCGCGTAGGAACCATGGATTTTTCCGTGAAAAAAAGTGACCATGTCCTATGTTCTGCTGCAAGGTAAATTATTTACTATTTAATTATTTACTATTTAATCTAATTGCACTTTCAAATTAATGGTAATACTGATACGTTTTTAAACGATCGTATCAGACGATAATATACAAAAATGTGACGCTATTGTGGCCTTCAAATGTTGGGCATGTGTATAGAGGCGATGAAGGTCATTTTCCATACTCGCAGACGAATGAGTACATAGCTATACATACCTACACAGTTGTTTAATCTACATAAACGGCGATACGCTTGACAAAACAAGACAAAATAGCTACATTGTTGTAATTATACGTATCTAAAGATTAAGAATAAACTGAAGCATAACAAAAAGTTTATAGGAAGGAAAATGAAAGGATAGGATGAAAAATTAAACTAAAGGCAGTTTCCCTTCTCATAGTACCAACTATAGTAAAAAGTTGGTGCAGTATTCATAATGAATCACGCAGCATTCCATTGATCCTAAGAGAGATTATTTCTCGGTGGATAGGTTGTTAGTTTTTGAGTGTATTGCGTTTAGATTGACAGATGCAGAGGGAAACTTTGGAAGAGTGTTTTATCAATATAGTTTAGAACTAGTATTGGTAATTTAAAACCCGCCAGTGGTTTTTTTTTATATACTCTACAAGTTAGCCCTTGATTACAATCTCACCTGATGTTAAGTGATGATGCAATCTAAGATGGAAGCGGGCTAACTTGCTAGGAGGAGGATATAAATCGACATTCCTTTCGGTTTCTACACGGCATCGTACCGGAACGCTAAATCGCTTGGCGGCACGTCTTTGTCGGTAGGGTGGTAACTAGCCACAGCCGAAGCCTCCTACCAGCCAGACCTGGACCAATTAAGAAAATCTCAATCGGCCCAGCCAGGACCTCCGTTTTATAAATCCACCGCGCATACGGAGGATACTGCGCCACGGAGGCCGTCAAGAAATGGTCCTCCATTAGAAATTATCAGCGATAAGTAATAAGGACTTAAGGAATTCACGTAGGTGAAGTTTCCATAAGAATTTATCATTGTTCAGTTTGAAAGCGTAAACTATAAAATGCTTGCTTGGAACTTTTCATTTTGGTGGCATTCCGACAAATTATATCTACATAATGTAGTCACGTCAGGTTATAGATGACATCATCGCTGCGTTGGAACCTTGGAGACCTTCGGAGACCGTGATGCGCGGCTCTATCTATACTATATGCGGCGTTGCCAATGCCTATTGTCCAAACTCCCAACAAAATAAATGAAATTCCCCAAGTTCGGGAAGAAAATTTCTCTATTTCCGCAAATTCCCCACATATAGAAGAAATAAAGGAAAAAAGTGAAAATAATGCATTTTTTAACCGACTTCCAAAAAGGAATATAAATACTCAATAAAATCAGTGTAGTTTTCAATATTATCTTAAACTATGGGTAAGGATAATAAGCCAAAGCTCTAAAAACATCAGTAAAAATACTGCATTTTTTAGTAGAGTACATAACAAAAATACTCACTAAAATCAGTGTAGTTTTCAATATTATGTACTCGTCGTCATCAACCCATATTCGGCTCACTGCTGAGACCGAGTCTGCTCTCAGAACGAGAGGGGTTAGGCCAATAGTCCACCACGCTGGCCCAATGCGGATTGGCAGACTTAACATACGCAGAGAATTAAGGTAATTCTCTGGTATGCAGGTTTCCTCACGATGTTTTCCTTCACCGATTGAGACACGTGATATTTAATTTCTTAAAATGCACACAACTGAAAAGTTGGAGGTGCATGCCCCGGACCGAATTCGAACCCACACCCTCCGGAATCGAAGGCAGAGGTCATATCCACTGGGCTATCACGGCTCTTATCTCAAATAATCGTCCTGTTTGGTAAATAATTAACCCAAACATAGAACCAATCCCCACATATTAGGAATGATCGAAAATCGAGTTAAAATTGCCCGCAATTCGGGTAATTTCCTATAAAGTGGCAACACTGCCTAATATAGACCTCAATAAAATAGCTAGACCGTCTACTGCCTCCCCTCCCTCCCTCTCGGCTCTCCCACAGGGGCCAAGATACACTGGCAGTGGCACAGCTTATGTTATGAGTTTGGTTTAGTTTAGTTCAGAGGCCGGCTCCACTCCGAGCTCACGTGCTGTGCTATAATACAACAGTGACCAAGTTATTTATCTCAACCATGGCAAACATTCTTGGTAAGCGAGAAAATCAATGTTTACCTACAAAAATAGTTTTGTAAACAAGATCGTATTTAGAAATTTAAAACGAATTTTTCAAATTCTCAACGGATTATTCAAATAAAGCGGTTGTTTTTGTGATTTATAAGAAGTTTGCCGAATCCCGATGCTTTATTTGACATGCCGGTTGGTTCGGATAGCCGGCGTTTATTTGGCACAAGGCCAAGTCAAGCCGGGTGTGGTTGCAGTCTCAGCGGCTCTTTGGGATCAATAGCTAAACATTTTTTCTAATCTATTACGGTAACTTCTCTGTTTTTCCTCTGAGCATGCATAGCTAGGTACCTAATAACACCTATATCTTTACTTACGATTACGTATTCGTAATCTTGCAGTCTTTCTCGTTTACTCATAATGAAATCATAGTAAGTAGGTAGATAACAATTGTTAGAAGATTGTTCATAATTGGTCTTGTTAGACAATTAAGTAGGTGTTATGATTATGACATTGTAGGATTTGAAACGCACAACGCAGGGAGGTAGCTACGAGTATGAGGTCATCAGTAATAAATCGTCGCTCACAACAAATATATTAGGTGCCTACCTATTTACAGTTTGAATTGGTCCTACTATTGGTATTTTAGCGTCCAGGGTGTGGCTAAATGTATTGTCGGTTACCAGTTATCACAATGAAGGTGTAAAGTACCTAGTCGCTCGCATATCAGGTTCTCCTTGTGTCTGCGATTAATTTTGTTAAACTTCCAAAACTTTATAGGTATGCACTCGTCAGGGGCAGAGGCCAATGATGTTATATTACTTTTATCATTGGCAGAGGCACAGTAAAAATATATATTTTACTGTGGCAGAGGTAACCACGGAAATAATTTTTGTCACACTATGCAAACCTACCCTTTCCTTTTTTAAAAACGCTCATGAATCGCGCGAATACATTTTATTTGAAGGTTATTTCTTGGATACTTCATGTTTGGATCACTTGATCACTATACTTACATTTGAATAGGTACCTATGTAGATCCACATGTCCACAATCGTCATTAATCATAGGCATAAATAGTTAATATCAATTTTTATAATTATTATCTAGCAGAACCCCTCCACTTCGTCCGCGTGAAACTCGATGTAAACTTTCAACTACCCCTACCCTACCCTACCCCTACCCCTACCCCTACCCCTACCCTACCCTACCCCTACGATTTTTATGTTTTTCTGTCATATGAACCTTCTCCTGACAATAACAAACACATCTAAATCAAAATAGGTAGTGATATCAGTCCAGCCGTTCACGCATGATGGCGTGACCAATGGATACTTATATGGACTCATTTTTCATATATATACCTAGTAGATATCAATTAATTATTATTCATCTGTAAGTACCTACTTGATATTCTATAGTAAAACCATACTCGATGTGCACTGTTTACCAACAAACAAAGTAAAAATGAGCGTATAAATCGCTAGTAATTTCACACCTAATAAAATTATGTACGTACTTGTTCTAAAATTAATGAAAATAAATTTCATTAATAAACTTAAAACAATTAGATAAGTATAGTTAATATATTTTGAATAACATTATAAAAAAAAAATACAAAAAATATTAAACTACTTGTTTAAGTTACGAAATGACATGCGTTTTGTAGCTTCATTTCTAGTTTGTTTGTAATTGGTAAACAGCGAAAATCGAAGCTTTAGTCACTTTAGTATAGATGTAAGAAGAAGTATACATATATCTAAAAATAATATTCTTTAATACCTTCCGCCACAGTAAAGTGCTTCCGCTAAACAATACATGATTTCATAAAGTGGGCGTTGTTTTAAATGGATTTGAGTGAGTAATTAGATAGGTACTTACTATCTACCTACCTCTGATTTAGGAAAACTACTTAGTTACCTATTCAACAAAATTAATTGGCCTATGTAATTTTTCGCTATGGTTTGCTAAATAGGTAAATACCTACCTAGCTTTGCATTTAGTAAACACACCTATCTAATCTTCCAGTTACCACTTACCACGTCGTGATTCACAGTTAGCGTTGCCAGGCGTCCAGATAAAGCCGGACATAGTTGGGATTTTTGATTACGTGTCCGGCTAAAACAAACAGCGTCCAGATTTCTTTATACTAATGACTTTATTTGAATGATTAATAACCATTAATAATAAATATACTTAACTAGCGCACGCCCGCAACTTCGTCCGCTCTTAGACTCTTTAATCCAGCCCTTACAGTAGTATCGCTGCTCTGCTCCTATTGATCGTAGCGTGATGAAAAGTATACTGTAACCTGCCCAGTATGAGGAATAATTTATTGTACCTACCAAGTTTCGTTATAATCCGTCAAGTAGTTTTTGTTTCTATAACGAACATATAGACAGACAAAATATTTACTGATTGCATTTTTGGCATCAGTTTTGAGTCACCCCCTGATAATTACTTTGGAAATATATTTCATGTACTTACAGAATTCAACAGATTTATTATAAGTATAGATTCGAATTTAACAATATTTATAATAATAGTCAAAAAAGCTTATTTTGCTTATACAAAATCCTCAAAAATGTGGCCTTTTCACCCTAATGTCCGACCAAACTGACTAGTCTGTCCGGCTTTTGGGCTTAGTGTCCTGGCAACCCTATTCACAGTATTCTAATTGACATATAATTACCTACCTACGTTTACTAGATACGTAATCTCATAAATGGAAAATTATGCATCTTCTGCCTGCCAGAACACACCTGAATTTAACCATTTAACAACCAACGTTAACCACCAATAACCACGATCACGGAGGTCCAGGACTAACTTCCCAAAGCCCAAAGGTCACAACAATAGTCTGAGCAGAGTAGACTTTAGACTGAGTAGTAGTTCTATCTTGTCGTCGGGTTTGACTTTGGCAGATCTTCTGCGCTCGCCCAATTCCTCCAGTGACGCAGTTCCGGCCTGCGGTCCCATTAGGTTCCCTACAGCAAGAATAGACAATATAGAGTTCGTGATGTACTTCTTTCACTACCTATAAAAGAGCTTTCCCATCAACGCCAACACAAACTCAGTACTCAGTAGGTAGGTATTAAGTATTCAGAAGTTTGAATTATTACAATAATCAGTTATCAAGCCTAGTAGCACGTGATATTAAGTTAGAGGTAAAAACACTAGGGAAACGTTTAATTATATATCTGACATTAGTCGAACATTTTTAACACCGATCCACATGGTGCGTCAGTGAGGTGCAACGAAGCGCATTAGACTATCAAACTGTTATGGGCATTGTTGCAGTTGAAATAGAGTTGAAAATCAATTCAAACACTTACCTATGTTTGAGTTTGCTTGAGTTCATTTTTGTTGATATAATTATGCGATTTCTTGTATTGGATACATAAATGTCGCAGTAGCTTAAAGACGCGGCCACGGACACGGTGAATATAATTGTTATATATACTACGTATAATCATTTCAATAATTTTAATACGTATATCGTCATTTAGGCAAACGTTGTATAGGTGTAGGTAAGTTGTAGGTACCTACTTGTCAAATTCTTTGAAATCTCCAGCCATTGTTTTCAGAAGAATTGCTTGCATGCCTCGAAATTTAGCAAGACGCTCATGTTCCTTACTTCGTTTACAAATAAACTAAAGCGACTAAAGCCTTTGGGGTCACATTCAACTCTTTTCTGTAAGAAAATAAATTTGGATTCTTAGAACGCTGTTTCGAAACTTTGCTAAGAAACCGTTTAATTTTATTTGTTTTGCGCTTTGCATACTTTGCTCATAAAATTATTTTTTAAAATGTGCGAGGCACTGCTATCTAAGTATTTAAATATAATAGATCATTAGCATCATCATCATTATCAGCCGATGGACGTCCACAGCTGAAATAGCCTCTTGCATGGACCTCTAACTCTAAACACTCAAGGTTTCCTGCAATCCGCTTGATATCTTCGATCCACCTAGTGAGAGGTCGACCAACACTGGGCTTTCCGGCGCGGAGTCGCCATTTCCGCACCTTAGGACCCCAACGTCCATCGATTCTTAAAACTATGTGGCCTGCCCATTGCCACTTCAGCTTCGCAACTCGCTGAGCTATGTCAGTGACTTTGGTTCGTCTGCGGATCTCCTTATTTGTGATTCGATCACGCAGAGAACTCGCTCTAAAGCATAGCTCGATCCATCGCCGGCTGAATGACTTTGAGTCTTCTAATAAGGCCCACAGTTACTCGTCGCGATCAAATCTCGGATCCGTTGGTCATCACTGGCAACACGCACTGTTCGGAGACTTTTGTCTTCAGGCACTGAGGAATTTCAGACGAAAAGATGTCGCGGAGTTCCTCCCTCTCTCGAAATTGGACTTAACTGAACTTCTTTCTCTAAATTTGACCTATCTGACTGACTGATATTCGTCTACAATTTTGAGCGCAGAGTCCTCAGCAATAACTGTGTGGAGCGGTACATGATTATTAGACATGATCTTCATCTTACTCATGTTCATTTTTAGGCCCACACGTTGAGAATCTTTGCTGAGGTCGTTGAGCAGGTCATTCAGAGATAATGTAATAAATAATTAAATTAAATCTAGAATCTACATGAGTAATAGATACTGCCAGAAAGTACTTGCACATAGCTGTAGTTCATGTTACTAATTTATAACATGAATCCTGTATCTACATTAACGTTTAAGGATAACCTTAAATCGTATTCCGTATTCAATTTCCTAATGCGTAATTTCGATTTGAAATTGTGAGTCTACGAGTTCAAGTTTTTCATCATTCGGAATAGGTATATACTGTCAGTATGGATAGTGATAACTAATAACTATATTTTGCAAATTTTCCCATTTAATTTTATTGGTAGGTAGGTACAAAGAATTGGGTACCTAATATCCGATACCGATTCCATGCAGATTTTGTATGTATCGAAACCAGTAATTAATTAGGTAGGTACCTAACAAATGCAATTAACTCCGATATGATGAATAAATAATTTAGTTTGAATCGCGTTCGTTCCTTCCTAATGTTTCAGAGTCGATGATGTCATTCATAGTTACGATCAATACATTGTACTGGGAAGAAACTCCTATAACGATAAAGGAGCTGACCTTAATAGCGCTGTTTTATCTAGTTTCTAGATCTATAGCGTAGGTAGGTGTGTAACTATAAAGTAGCCCATTTATCTTCTTTTCTTACCTACGTAATATTTTGTTTTACTGTACCTAAGGTAATACATAATCATAGAAACTCACAGGTGACAAAGTTTAGTAAATAGTTTATTTATGGAGCGAATAACAGGTCAATGACTGAATAAAATAATATCTCGAAGCCATCTCAAACAAGTCTTTACAAACAGTTAGTTTTATTGAAATTAAAATATCGGAATCGCACTTCAATGCTGAAACTCCAAAAATATTATAAACCTACAGAGAAACAAAAATATAAAAGAATGCATATTGATTATAATTTAAATTTAGCCGTTTGTGGTTTAAATATTCTAACCGGAAGGTACAATTTCTACGATTTTACGAATATGTACGATTTTAGTAGTACCTCAAAATACTACGAGATGGCGTTGTAAGATAAAAACGAAAAAAACGAATAACGTTGGTTATCCAGTATGGCAGTTATTTCAAAATTACAAAAGACATCTCAATATTTTTCAATGTTTACGGGGGTAGCTGGGTATAATACGAGTAGGTATGTTACAGTATGTAGGTACACCCATTGCTAAGAAATGGGTAATTTGTAAAACCAGTGGGTGCGCACTGCGGCGCAGTCAGGCCAATCTCCGCATACCAACACATTGAACACTAGGCTATATTTAGAAATGCTGTTAGGTTACCGCTTTGGCGGGCTATTAATTGTATACTGTAACCATAATAGAAGCCGGGAGGAAAAGCTTTGCCGTGACACTTGGTGAATACTGAGTAGACAAGTAAATATGGATATCTGCCTGCCTAATATTTTTTTCGTCTAATATATTTTGTTTAAAATGTTCGTCCATGTTTTTTTAATAGATATTCCTCAAGTTTTAGGCAGGAACACCATAATAAGTATACAGCTTGTTCAGGATGTTAGATCATAGAACATGATTTTACGCATTTCTGGCTTTGTAAAATCGTGTGCGTTATAATAAAAAAGTAGATACCTACTTCATAAAAGTTCATTGGTTAGGAAACGTGCAGTACTTAAGCATGCATGCTTTGACTCTCTATAATGCTAGCCACAAACGGTCAATTATTCTCACGTTTCTGTAGCACCCACGACTATAATTGATCGAGTGTTTGTCACTGCGTAAATGACTTGTATAGTATGCCGCGTGGGTACTGCCGTTTGCTTTTCAGAAACGTGAGCGACCTTGATGTGATGGGTTTGTGAAGTTTTAGTACCAATACGTACTAAGAGCACGTTAGAAGCGTTACCGTGTAACTAAAGGTCATGCATAATCCCTTTTCAATCTTCGTAAATAACTGAATTTTAGAAGGCCTAAGTTTGGGGTCAGGCAAAAGCTTAGATTAGACTGATATATATACCTTATCAAAGCACAAAAGAAATATACCGAAACCTAATGCATCCTAATCACTTGTTACAGATGTGTCCACGGATGACAACCTGCAATACCAATTCTTCCCGGTGTCCAGCGGTTCGGTCCAGTTCAAGATAAGAGCTCCAAATGACGCGCACATTGCTCTCACCATGGCCCCTCAGGAGTCTGAACCGATGTATGAGGTAATAAGCTAAAGTCATTATAGAAAAAACTGAATAGCTAAGCTTCAAAGTAGGGATCTTTTAACTAGATTAACAGTGGATAGGAAAAGGAAGGCGACTGGTTTATTCAAGTGTAGTTAGCAGGGGCGTAGATACCGCTGAATCGGCCGTATCAATGTTCCAGACCCTCGGACTACAGGGGCCTTCTCACGTGTCAAAGCAAAAGTTTGTAAATCATCCATAATCTCAATCATCCATAATCGCACCTGGTGCTTCTCGAAAAAAAAGTGTTTTTTTTTTTTGGTTTTTTTTCTCTTCAGAGATACAAAACTAAAAAAAAGCAATCTTTCCTTTCTCAAGTAAAGCATACGCCCAAAAGTTGTAAATACCCTACACAGACACATGCTGTCATATTTATTTTCAGCGAGCATTTTTGTTTCTTTTGTGTGAAATCTTTACTCTTCATTTGTGCCCCCTACTAATTTTGATACAGGGCCCATCCAAGGCACGCTACGCCATTGGTACAGTAGCACCCAAAGATTACAGTGTATTATTGGATGCCTATGCCAGAGTAAAGATATTATGCTAAAGCCAACTTATGAGTCCATAATTAAAAAAATAATAATTATATACCGTAAACCGTTATCATAATTTATTTCTAAACTAGCGGACGCCCGCGACTACGTCCGCGTGAAAGTCGTTGTAAACTTTCAACTACCCCTATTTACCCTACCCTACCCTATCCCAACCCTACCCCTACCCTAACTCTACCCTACCCCCACCCTACCCTACCCCTGCCCTACCCCTGCCCTTTTCATTAAGGCTGCACTTCTTTATATATCCCCCCCCCCCCCGCGAGTCGCATCGAGTGCGGCAACCGTTGCACAAAAATAATCCATATAGCATGAATTAGTATTCACGCGCGATGGCTTAGTATATTTCTTGTATAACTTTGGTGTTTCTTTACCGATTTTTATGATTCTTTTTTTATTGAATAGGTAATAATGTTAACTTTTTTAGTTAGGGATGAGTGATGAGTGTTATAAACATAAGAGTAGACAAATATAATTAGAAAGCTCCGAACTGCTAAGCTATCGGGAGTTAAACGTGTTATTGTGAGTCAACCATAAAAGATAGACATATATATGCTGTTGTGTTTTTATAGATAATTTTAAAGAGAACATTTCCGTCATACATGATTTCTATGTAGCTTTAACCATTAAGGCTGCACACGCGACGGAAGCTTAAAAAATTAAGTAACTTCTCCCGTTTTCTCAACATTTCTCTTCACTGCTCTGCTCCTATTGATCGTAGCGTAATGAAAAGTATACTATAACCTGCCCAGGAGTATGTAGAATAATTGTACCAAGTTTCGTTAAAATCCGTCCAGTAGTTTTTGTTTCTATAAAGAACATACAGACAGACAGACAGACAGACAGACAGACAGACAGACAGACAGACAGACAGACAGACAGACAGACAGACAGACAAAAATTTTACTGATTGCATTTTTGGCATCAGTATCGATCACCAATCACCCCCTGATAGTTATTTTAGAAATATATTTCATGTACAGAATTGACCTCTCTACAGATTTATTATAAGTATAGATGAATTACAATTTCACTGGTAGAAGGAAGGATGCTTTTTAAAATCTTCAAATGAAGATGGGGTAATTTCTAAAACATTGAATTCATTATAGCTTGGCAAATTCGTTCGTATTTGGTTGCGATGCCCTGCGCGCACTACTTTATGCCCGCGCAGTCCTTACCCTCCCGTCGCCCGCATATCATGGAAGTGTCATCGACGAACTTGCCAAGCTATAGTTTTTTCTTGTTGTCACACTTACCAATATAATAATAGCCGACAATTCAGGATGACGATTGAAGTACAAATTATATCTACGTTTCGCCATTTTATTTCAGGTTTTCATTGGTGGTTGGGGTAACACCAAGAGTGTAATCAGGAGGAACAGAACAAAACCAGAGAAAGTTGAAATCGACACCCCCAATATCCTCAACGCCGGCGAATTCCGTGGTTTCTGGGTGCGTTGGGACGGCGGCGTCATTTCCGCTGGCCGGGAGGGAGAGGCCATTCCTTTCATCTCTTGGTGTGACCCTCAGCCTTTCCCGGTCGGTTTCGTCGGTGTGTGCACCGGCTGGGGTGCCACTGGCACTTGGAAAATTGAAGGTTTGTTCATTTCTAACGCTTTCACTAAATGTACCCAACGTAATACCTATAACTAAATTCACGGTGCAGATGGAGCCGAGTTCAATACGCCCGACAAGTTAGAATATAAATTCGGGCCCGTCGCGGCCGGCTCGTTGGAACTCGAATACCGCGGTCCGCACAATTGTCACATATGCCTCACGTCAGCGCCCGCTGAAATCGACCCGATGTACGAAATCATCCTCGGCGGTTGGGAAAACACACAATCCGTCATCAGACACTGCAGGCAGAAGCCCGACAAGGTACTGATCCTTTCGATGTGGTATCAATGTATTACAATTTGGCGCAACATTAAATAAATGTCGAAATTCTTAGGTGACCCTCCCGACTCCGGGTATAATGAATCCTAACGAGTTTAGGAAGTTCGTCATCGAGTGGCGCTGTGGGAGACTGATGGTTCGTGACGGAAGATCTGGTGCACCCTTGATGGAGTGGATGGACCCTTCGCCTTTCCCAGTGACCCACTTCGGCGTGCGCACTGGGTACGGCGCGAGAGGAAATTGGCGTATTTCGCATTTCGGCAGAGGCGGTGCCCAGCCACGTTGAGTGACCATTTGTTAATTTGGATGCTTCATTGTTATATTTGCTGTTGTTGCATTTACCTGGGTATTAAGTATTTGCCTGATATGTACAATATTAATTCAATCAATTAACTTTATTATTGTAAATTATATTATTAACATTATAATAAAAATACACCTACCGACTAGGATTTTAACTTGTAGATTATTGTGTGGTAACCATCAATAAAGCACAGGATGTGATTTGGTATGTTGGGTACATTTCGTGAATTGTATTTTATTTACTTCTTGATTACTTTATCTGCTTAGCATGATTTATTATATGTATTTACACTAAGTATTGACATGACTTAATGTACCTACGTAGATAGGCAATGTTTTCTTTTGATCAATTATTTTCAAGTATTTATTTACATTTCCTATTTGTCTATTTGAAAACAATTTGACTACCTAACTTCTTAATTGTGCACTTTAATAAACATTTGATTAAACCTAAATAATATGCTAAGGTGCTAGAAAAGCTCATTTTCATTTCATTTTGTTCCATAATTTTTTGTCTACAATACATACCACATATTTTTTTTCATTTTACAATATTTTATATTTTTTTATATAACTGATGCTTATGAAATAAGTTAAAGCAATGGCTCAATTAATTTTTTATTGCTTTTATTGCAAGGAATTTTACTAGAACAGTATGAAATATTAGAGTTGTGGTTCGGCTGGTTTTTAAACAAAATTCAAATACCATTTTATAAACCGTGGGTAGGCATATAATAACACACGAGCTAAAATAAATGTTATATATAAACAACCTACGATGCTATAATAGGGATGATGACAGTTTTTAGGGTTCTGAACGTAAGTAGTACAAAAACGGAACCCTTATTTAAATTGTATATAAATTAGTAGTATAGTAATAGTAAAGCAATTTTATAAAAGTAACAGGGTATCTGCGATCATTACTTTTAGAGCTACAGGGATTTAAAGGGTCAGATTTGCGGCACCGCCACGGGTCCCTGAAAAACGCCCCGATCGTTAGATTTGTACGACCTTCAAACAAAATTATAAATACAGTAAATCTTTGATTTTTACATATTAGTTAGTTAGTTTACATTAGTTAATATTGACCTTATTTAGCCGAATGTCTTTTAAAAATCAAAATATTCATCAAACCAAGTCATCATCCCCATTGTATTTAGTTTCATAAAAAAATAGATGATTATCTAGCTACTAGCATGCTCCTGCGCGAAATTGCGTATGAAGCGTTAGGTTAGGTTGCCTACTCTTTTTTTTTATTATAGCTATACAGCCGACCTATTTCTAGGTATACACATCATAAGTATAAATATCACCTACCACATTTGATTCTGCTTGCCTGCTTATCGTGTCAATTGTAATTTTGCACACATTTTGTTACAATTTTACTTTTATTATTTTAGTCCTGCCCCCACCGTCTGCTCCGTCTGCCGCTGCCCTCTACAGTCCTCCCCCTGGCTACCCCGGAATCGCCCCGGTGTCCGGCGGTGCCGGCATTTGGGTAGACGCCACGTCTGGCCAAGTGCCCCCGGGGGCTGTGGTCGGAGGCCAGGATTGCTCGGGAGAGCCCATCTACGTCGCCAGAGCGCGACATGAGGGAGCTTTGATCCCTGGCAAACTCGCGTCGTCCCACGGATGCGCGTACGTGCCGTGGGGTGGCAAGGAAAACGGCAAGAACGAGTACCAGGTATTAATTTCTCTACCTTGTTCTAATTGCGGGTTAGTGATATAGGTACCGATTATAATGTGACCTTAATTTGATGACGTGTTAGCGCTTCGTTATCAGTGCACACACTTTCATGTGTTTCTAAGTACATGACCTCCAAATTGCGTTATGTACTAATACCTTAACGACCTCTAACTGAAAATCTATCTATCCTATGCAATATATCTGTCGGGAAACATCATCATCATCATTAACAGCCGATGGACGTCCACAGCTGTACATAGGCGTCTTGCATTGACTTCCAAACACCACGGTCTTGAGCCGCCACCACCCAGCGGCTCCCTGCAATTCGCTGGATGTTTTCGGTCCATCTAGTGGGGGGTCGACTAGCCCTGCGCTTTTCGGTGCGGGGTCGCCATTCCAGCACCTTGAGACCCCAACTTCCATCAGCTTTTCGAACTATATGCCCTACCCATTCAGCTTCGCGTCTCGCTGATCTATGTCAGTAACTTTGGTTCTTCAACACGCCGATCTCTTCATTTTAGAGCCTCAATAGCTCAACGGTAAAGCGGTCGGACTCATCACCGAGGGTTGGTCGTTGAGGAACCGTTGGTCTATTGTCATACCTACCCATTCCTAATACAGTCTTTCCCGACTAGTCGGAGCGGCATGGAAATATTGGTCATATTAAAAAAAATATAGCAAATATTCTTTAAAAAAAATCGGTCAGAAAATATGATTTAAAAGTTAGTTAGTAACAGCGCGTTTTGATTCATTTCAGGTGCTAGTCGGTGGTCCGAACAGCTGGATGCCGACCAGCGGTTCAAACATTCCTCCTGGTGCATTCCCCGGAGGCGAATCCGAGGACGGCGAGCCTCTGTTCATCGGCAGAGTGAGCCACGAAGGTAGCCTCACTACCGGCAAGGTGCAACAATCTCACGGCGTCTGTTACATCTCCTTCGGCGGCCAAGAGTTAGGCTTCCCCGACTACGAGATTCTCGTTGCCTAAACTCGACCCCTTACTACGTCAATCCAATTCGTGTTCTATCAGTAAACTGAACTGTCGATTACTACCTCCATTATTGTTCAAGAGAAAACGGCTTCGTGATAAAGTGCCTTTTATAACAAGTTTTTTTTTTAATTATATATTTCAGACTTGTTTTCTCAATTGAATAAGAAGTGCCTATCTAGAAATACATGCAAATGATGCATTTTGGAATTTGCCTATTGTTCGATAGACCTTATACCTAGCATGTATTTGTATGAAATAAATTGTGCGTTGCATAAAGTCACCAAATATTATTATATACGTTTGATTGTGGGTAGATACAAATTGGATTGTATTGTCGATTTAGATGTGTATAAGCGCTTTCAAAGCTTCGTGTCGTTGAACATTCAAGGCTTTATTAATAAAACGTAAGGAAATATTATGTACTGTGGTAAATATATTCACATCGTGCCTGGTAATCTCATTTTAATGCACTGCGTAATGCTCTCGTAGTCATGTTGTTATTTGATGTAACAGCCATGTTATATTTTTATTAAATTATTTTTAAATGTGTTCCGTGTTTTTATTTATTTATCAATCACCAGTATAGGGATGATGACAGTTTTTTAAATTGTATATAAATTAAGAGTATACTAATAGTAAAGCAATTTTGTAAAAGGAACAGGGTATCTGCGATCATTACTTTCGGAGCTACAGGGGTTTAAAGGGTCAGATTTGCGGCGCTGCCGCGGATCCCTGAAAAACGCCCCATACAAAATGGCTCGAAAAAATGACGTCATAGGCAATGTAATGATCGTTAGATTTGTATGCGCGTTCAAACAAAATTACTAATATCTTTGTTATTTGTGCGTTTATCTTTATAGTTCATATATTAAAAAATGTCACATTTAATGTAAGGAAGCTAAAACTGTATGAATTTTCATCTAATTACGATAAAAAAAATTTAATAGTTTTGAAATTTTATAATTTGATTTATTTTGCAAATATCCAGACAATCTTTGCTTTTTGTGTATAAATTAGTTAACATTGATCCTATTTACCCGAATGTATCATAAAAATCAATATATTCAACATTAAAAAATAAAAACAAATGAAAACCCGACTACGTAAAAAAGGGGTCTAAAAAGGACGAAACAAGAAAACATTTTAGATAGAAATAGAGAAATGTATAGATACAAAAATGGCAAGGTAGAACTGAAATCCCACATAACATACCCGATGGATTACCATTATTATGTACCATAAGTGTTATTACAAAAAAAAAAACAAAGTGCAATTCAACAAGCCGACGAGCCGCATAGCGGCATCGTGGCGAGTAGGTAGGTGTATGAAAATCATGTTTTAAAATACTTAATCGATTTTTGTAAGTTTGTTACAATCGTAACTCCTATCGTAATAATATAGGTCAAAGTCAAAACGTTTTTTCATAAATTGTTTTTTTTTCGTTAGGGCGTGAATTAGCTTGAAGTCTTTTTAAATATTGTTAAGGGTTTTCTTGTATTGAACTAATAACTGTCCTGTCAGGGCAGCTTACGGACGGTGAAACTACCACGGTGTAAGTATAATATATATTTATTTTATTACAACTAATAGGTTAGTCTAATAGGTATATTATTGTAACAAGATAAAAAGAAGTGCCTCAAAATAATACGTTTATTTACAAAAAAATACATAATTGTACAATACATTAAATAACTTGTTTCTATTTTACAAAAATCTGCAATCTGAGAGTTCCCGTTCTTATTAGAATACGGGGATAACAAATAGCCTATAAAACTCACAAATAACGTAGTTTTCTAGTGGTAAAAGAATTTTCAAAATCGGTTCAGTAGATCCAGATTTCCCTACAATACCATAAACTCTTTCCAATACCTCTTTATAATAATCTCTATAGTTCTTCTAAATATTCATTAGTAATCGAATGTATTTTCTTTGTACTCCCTATTAAGTAATGCTTCTCAAATGGATTCGGAATTGGGTGTAGATAGATTTTGAAAAAATTGAAGGCCCGCTCGCAAATATTGCAAAAGTTATGAACAATTAACTACAAATAAAAAAAGGGGTTTGGTTTTTGACTTTACTCAAAAACTATTTAAGATATTTGACAAAAGATTCAATAAGAACAGGAGATTTCTTAACAAACATTTAACATTTGATGGTCAGAATTATTATTTTAAATTATTTAACATAATCCTTATTTATACATCATATTATCATCTCCATATACTTTTTTGGGGGAAGGGGGGAGGGGGGGGGGGAATGATCATGACACTTGAATTATACTTTACTCCTGAGTAAATTCCACGAATCTTTGCACATTTATATAGGTCCTATAAGCTTACATTCGTTATTTGTTCTTTTTCCTATTGTACTATTAAGCCTTCTCAACATTTCAGTTGTGTGCATTTTAAGAAATTAAATATCACGTGTCTCAAACGGTGAACGAAAACATCGTGAGGAAACCTGCATACCAGAGAATTATCTTAATTCTTTGCGTGTGTGAAGTCTGCCAATCCGCATTGGGCCAGCGTGGTGGACTAAGGCCTGACCCCTCTCATTCTTAGAGGAGACTCGAGCTCAGCAGTGAGCCGAATATGGGTTGATAACGAACGAACGAACTATTAAGTCGCCCATTACAGGAATTGTAGGTACATTATGAATGAAAGAGTTAGCCAATTAGGGTTTGTTTAATAACATCCTTAGAGCAATCAGAGTTTAGGGTAAGAAATTCCAAATCCTACTAATATTATAAACGCGAAAGTTTGTATGTATGTTTGGATATTTGTTACTCTAACGCCTCAACTACTAAACCGATTTGGCTGTAATTTGGAATGGAAATAGATTTTACTCTGGATTAACACATAGGCTACTTTTCATCCCGGAAAATCCATAGTAACTAATATGACATACATGGCTGTAATGCTCTCAAAGGATTTAATAAACAATTCTTTTGTTTTGTCAGTCCGTATGTTGTCTTGTCTCCCCTTACTAATATTTCGTAAATGCCTTTTTCTACTTCTTTGCCTTTATATGGAAGGTAGCAAGTCTTGTATAACATATGCACCTTTCCAACAACAAGGTCATCACCGATCATCGCGCGTCCAATGTAAATATCTTCATTGTTTACCTCCGATTTGCCAGCTTGGAATACATTTTCAGGGATTAGATCATTTTTACACTTAACCCATTGTCCATTGAAGCCACAGAGAATCTGCAATAGTATGATAGTAACACTGATTAATCAATAATAGGCAGATAGACTATCAACGAGAGATTCAGCGAGTTACGAAGCTGGAGTGGCAATGGGCGGGGCACATAGTTCGAAGAACCGATGGACGTTGGGGTCCCAAGGTGCTGGAATGGTGACCCCGCACTAGAAAGCGCAGTGTTGGTCGATCCCGCACCAGGTGGACTGACGACATCAAGCGAGTCGCAGGGATTCGCAGGATGCAGGTGGCTCAGGATCGTGATGTTTGGAAGTCCCTACAGAAGGCCTATGTCCTGCAGTGGACGTCCATCGGCTGATATGACGATGAGGCAGATAGAGCGTACGGAACACGACGGTGTCGTAGCCGCTCCAAATACACAATTAAAAACGAATACATTCTCGAGTCAGTACGACACGAAGCGTCGCATCAGTAACTTTTAACATAATGCAAGAAAAGTGGTGCCTTATGTTTATAAATATTTTAATTTATAAACATACTTTCATTAGACATTATTGGTAAACAGTGCACATCGAGTATGGCATTAGCATATATGTATATAGATGGATATAGATCGATTGGGACAGGTCAATGTCAGGCAGGTTTGCTGGTAGATTATTTTTTACTGCATAACCTTACCTACTAACGTACTACGTAAGAGATGTTTTTCTTAACGCTTATTCAATGCTGATTTTCCCAGTTTGGTTATTTTTCTTACTAGTGCATACCTAGTCCGACAACCCTGTGCAAGCTACTGCTTATAGGAGGGGGGAGCTTAGACCCAGCTCCACTACGGTTTGGTGGGTTTAGGGTAATAACTGATAATTCATTTACAATAAATATCAGATGTTTTAATAATAGTTAATTCTGACGGCCTCCGTGGCGCAGCAGATAGGTTTACAAGACATAGGTCCTGGGTTCGATCCCCGCTGGACCGATTGAGGTTTTTTTAATTGGACCAGGTCTGGCTGGTGGGCGGCTTCGACCGTGGTTAGTTACCACCCTAATGAGCAAAGTCGTGTAGAAACCGAAAGGGGAGTGGATTTTCATCCTCCTAAAAAGTTAGCCCGCTTCCATCTTAGATTGCATCATCACTTACCAGTGATCAGGTGATCAGGTGAGATTGTAGTCAAGGGCTAAATATAAAAAAAAAACAGAAATGAGATTTTTATACTTGCCTCAAAAACATTTTTTGCATGCTCCATATGACCCCAAGCTACATAAGCCTTCTTTTTTGAATGTACATATTTTCCTGGACACAATGATCTACCGTGCACCGCACGAGCAATGTATGTAGGCTCGTTCTCATATCCACCAATCATTGCATCGTGAGGCAGATTCCCATCTGTTACCTTGACCCATCTTAATTGTCCTTCTACATGTTTATGACAGATGGGTTTCAAAGAAACTGGACTGGCTGAAAATACACAATAAATAGTGTAAACAATCATTAACCTACCCAATGAGATGATGACTAGGTTTGAATATATTGATTTTTATGATACATTCGGGTAAATAGGGTCAATGTTAACTAATTTATATATAAAAAGCAAAGATTGTCTGGATATTTGCAAAATAAATGAGATTATGAAATTTCAAAATCTTTTATCGTAATTAGATGAAAATTCATACAGTTATAGATTCCTTACATTAAATGTGACATTTTTTAATATATGAACTATAAACATAAACGCACAAATAACAAAGATATTAGTAATTTTGTTTGAACGCACATACAAATCTAACGATCATAACATTGCCTATGACGTCATTAGTTCGTGCATTTTGTATAGGGCGTTTTTCAGGCATCCGCGGCAGCGCCGCAAATCTGACCCTTTAAATCCCTGTAGCTCCCTCCGAAAGTAATGATCGCAGATACCCTGTTCCTTTTACAAAATAGCTTTATTATTAGCGTACTCTTAATTTATATACAATTTAAAAAACTGTCATCATCCCTATTGACAGTAACCAGCAAACATAACCGAATATAAGTCCTGATAAGGCCCGCCCCCCAAAAATCCCTAAAAAATTACCAAAATTCGACAGATGGACTAAAAATGCTACGACGACTTATGTGCGTCCTATGGGCTGTTTAGTGGATAAAGATAATGAAATTATAATTTAAAATTTAAAATATACCAACTACATAATTAGGGTGAAGTTTCGTTTACTTTTTATTTTCTTGAAGGCTTAGATCTATGTAATCAGAACAAAGTTCGTCGTCATCAACCCATATTCGGCTCACTGCTGAGCTCGAGTCTCCTCTCAGAATGAGAGGGGTTAGGTCAACCATGCTGGCCCAATGCGGATTGGCAGACTTCACACACGCAGATAATTAAGATAATTCGGAGTCGGAGGCAGAGGTCATATCCACTGGACTATCACAGCTCTCAACAAACAAACAAAGTTCAATATGCTCAAAAATAATATTGTACAAAGGATTTTTCAACAAATTAGTGTTTTATTATAACACTAGCGGTCCCACAACTTCTGCCCTAAGACCTCCTTAATCCGGTCCTTTTACAAAACCCATTCTTAGCAGACGTCTAGTAACTGTAAATCCCTACCAAATTTCAAGGGATTTTTGAGATTTCGTGATCACTCACCACAAACTCTTATGTTATCAATATAAAGATTTGGTTAAAGTACATAAAATAACGAGTCATCATCATCATCATCATCATATCAGCCGATGGACGTCCACTGCAGGACATAGCCCTTTTGTAGGGACTTCCAAACATCACGGTACTGAGCCACCTGCATCCAGCGAATCCCTGCGACTTGCTTGATGTCGTCAGTCCACCTAGTGGGGAAATAACGAGTGAAAAACAGAAAATGTGCAAAACAGAAATGCCATCATTGTGCTATCAATTTGAATAAGAACAAAATTAAAGTCTAGCTCCAAAAAGACCGCGAAAAATTATAAGAAACTTGTGTTGCAAAAATTTAAAATACCCAGTACCCAGGTATTTGAAACAATAATACACGATAGTCAGATATTGAAAATAATTGGGTACGCGAAAATCATCATCCATCCAAAAAATCTACATCCTCTCTCTAATGCCATTTATTTTATACTTTTCTCCAGACCTACCAGCCAGAACTGGACCAATCAATCGGCCCAACAGCATATCAAACCCAGGACCTCCGTCTTGTAAATACACCGTTTACAAATCTTGTAAACTCTGCGCTAGGGAGGCTGTCAAAGTCGTAGTGATACAGCCTCAGTAGCTCAACAGTAAGAGCAGATGGACTCATCATGGTTCAATCCTCACCCCGTTGGTCTATTGTCGTACCCACTCCTAGCACAGTCTTTCCCGACTAATTGGAGGAGAATAAGAATATTATTCATATTTAAATTAAATTTATTATTATTAAATTCGGCAAATATTAAAAAAAAAAAGAATACATACCATTAACCACAAAATCTAAATACTGATTTGACGTAAAGTTTACAAATCCTATTAATTCATTATTAGTCTTTCCCGTATCTGTTTCTTCATACGTTAAAAATGGTTTCAAGTAGTTAGATGATACTATAAGTCCCATCTGTATAGTGTCATTGTACCAACTTAGCCAATACTTTTGTGATGTGATCTCAGGACTTAATTCACTAGGAACAGTATCCTCTAATAAATTCCTTCTCTCCTTCTTTTTTGTCAAAGTAATTTTAGAATCATTATAATTATATGACACATCAAGCTGTAAACATAAAAAAATTCAATTAAAATAGAGAAATTCATTATTAGAAAAAATTTAGCCAAGAAAGATAGCTAGAATACAGCAAAATAGGACATGCGTTAATCGACTTACACCTTCTGATGACACATAATCTCTAACCAACAGACCGATGCAATGGCTCAATGCTGTATGACAGATTGCCAAATAAATGATGATTGACAGATGAGAAAAAAAAATATTAGAAAAAAAAAGTGTGTTTATATACCTAACTTTTGAATGGACAACACTAATTTCAACCAAAAAGATGGATTTTAAAATGACTTCACCAAACTAAGATTTCATAAATCATTTGAGTCAATTCAGACCAATAGGTAGACATCTCAAAAAATCTCAAACAGAAAATATTTAGTTTTTTAACTATTCCAATACATTTTGTGAAATCAGTTTCGAGTTTTAAATTCCTATAAAGAGACCTTAAAACTGTGTTGATCACTGCCAAACTCAAAAATTTGTCGATTTGTTCCAGACTTAGGGCGAGGCCGCACATACGTAGCCACATAAAAATATAAAACATCCATTAATTTTTTTTAATTAAAACACTAGGTGGCTGTTGTCACTGCTGCTGAGTGAAAAATGTTATAGGGGTATCGCAATACTCCTCAAAATTTCCTAATACCATAATCTTCTCTCTATCAGGGTCTTTTATGAATTTTCTATAATAAATATACCAATTTTAAAAATTCATAAAAATACCATGACTCTTACTCTTTTTGTAGCGTAACAATTTTTACAACTTTCTGGCCGTCACAGTAGATTTTCTACCAGAGCTAAAAGACCGCTGTTTGGATTTTTTAAATTTTAGTCAATCTGTGGTTCTGTTTTCTTTTTGCTGCAAGTAGAGCCACAAGTAGCTCTACTTAACGAGTCCAAAAACAATTCTTCTATTTCAGTACTTTTTAGTAGCTTTCTTGAAGAAAATAGTGATGTGCTGGGCGTTACTGATCTTTTTCTGTCTTGGTTTATTACTCATTATCAAAAAATTTTTTTTTGTTAAAACTCTATGGAAGTTTCTTCCTGTGTTTGTTTCATTAGTGCATTGAGCGAGCTATCAGCAGGTCTATCACACCCACCAGTCAAAAGTTACTTTCTTAAAAATACTAAAAGCTAATATGATACAGCTGATCTTCTATAGCTTGTATAAGATTGTAAGAGACCACCACGCGACGTCGCGTGATGTGGCAATAAACGTGTTAAGGTTTATGAAAATGAAAAGCTTGTAATAATTTAACATAAATACCATATATAAAACTTCATGTGGGCATCCCTTTGCAATAAGTGCAATATGCCAATTACTGTATTGTGCACTGTATGTAAGTTTAAGAAATGTAATCCCACCACCATCTGCTTTATATACCTTGTACGGTTTTTGTAATTTCAAATCTGAAACTGGAATAAAGGCAACCAATTTTAAAATTTTGTAATAAAGTTTGTATCCAACCAAATATTTCAAATAATGGTGCAACACCTCAGATTTAGAAATAAACTGCAATACGTACGTTTTAACGTTTCTGCCATTATATAAAAATTAGAAAATAAATAAATGTTCAAATTCTTATTCCTTAATTATTTAGGAATCCAATATCCATTCGAAATGGTTAATTTTTTTTTTAAATGTGTTTGTGTACCGGACTTGACAGCTTGACAATGACAAGTTGACAGTTGGTGCTGACAGTTGAAACTTGATACGTGACAAATGAAGTAACCACAAACGGCTAAAAAGATAAAGAAAAGTATAGGGTAAAGAGAGCCAACTTCGCTTTTTTTGTCATACTGTTCGCAGTAATACCATCTATTAAATTACCCTCTGAACTATAATCATAAATTTATACATACTAAATTAACGCATTTTAGCCGAAAGGAGAATGAATTCGTCTTTGAATTTTGTATTTGACGGGGCTACGACACCGTCGTGTTCCGTGCGCATTTGCATATGTTTAATCTGTGGTGTACATTTAAAAACAAATATGAAAAACTTTCAGGGGGTAAAATGTTAGATGGCTGTAAAAATAACTTTTGAAATTTGACACAATAATACACTTTAATCTTTGTTTGTTTTGACCATAGAATTATTAGGTACTTGACATTTCTTGTAGGAACTGTCAAAACTAATATGAATTATTTACAAACAGTTTAGCTAGCTAAATTAGCTAAGCTAGCTTGCGTATGTATAGTGATATTCTCTGCTAAATTGAAACTATGGGTGATCTCATCGGTAAGTATTTTTCCACTTGCAATTTTATCATTTATGTTTGAATCATCTTGCGTACTTTCGGCGTGCCTTCTGTTTCAGAGTTTACGAGTTGGCCTCATCATCAAATGATATTCTATAAAATAACAAGTAGTGCTGTAGCATTCTCGGTTAAAGGCGAAACGCATGCTGCTGTCGGATTAGCTAAAGAGCCGAGCACAGATTGTGAATACTGGGTAATTTAATATTATGCTGCCTATGAAATGTTTATAAGCAGACACTAGCACACACCCGCGACTCCGTTCGCGTATATTACTGTTTTTCACAAAACCTGTCTGTTTATTCCGGCTATTCTCTAAAACAGCTGAGCCAATTTTGGTAGGACATTTTGGAACATGCAGAGAGCGAGAGGCCTAAATCTGCCTTGTTTACGTGCCACAGCAGGGCCTTCAGTGATAAATTATTATATCTGAGACAAAATATCTTATCATTCCATCGAGTCACTGTGCAGGTGCCAGGTCCATTGTGTGGCAGAGAAAAACTCTGAGCAGAACCTGGACTGATGGTGTAGGGTTAAGGACGTCCTTGACAGTTAACTAACACTCCCAATCCATTATATCCAACTGGAGCTGCTTTGGATACTTTTTCTAATACAGAACTTGCTCCTCTAAAAATCCTCACGCACCTACTTCTATGGCCTACAAACTGATCCTATAATTACAATCTATACTTAAAATTAATCTGTCAAGAGGTCAATTCTGTACATGAAATATATTTCCAAAATAACTATCAGGGGGTGATTAGTGATTAATACTGATACCAAAAATGCAATTAGTAATTTTTTCTCTGTTTGTTCGTTATAGATACAAAAACTGCTTGACAGATTTGAACGAAACTTGGTACAATTATTCTTCATACTCCTGTGCTGATTACTTTTTATCACACTACGATCAATAGGAAGGCAGTGAAGAGAAATGTTGGGAAAACGGGAGAAGTTACTCCATTTTTTAAGCTTCCGTCGTGTGGTAGAGAAGGGTTATGGTGGGAGTAGGGTTGAGTTGACTCTTCCCCTGTATGTTAGGGTAGCTGTAGACTGGGAGTAGGGTAGGGTAGTAAGTAGTAATGTTTCAAGTGGAAGAAGTCGCGGGCGTCTGCTAGTAGACAATATAGTTAAAAAGTTAATTTACAAAATATTTTGAATTATGTGGAAATAAGTGAAGGTATTCCCACAGAATTCAAAAGTCTTCCACAGAAAGTTGAGTAACTTCATATTAATAAATTTAATTGCAGATTGTAATAGAGCACAATGAGTGTCGGTTGAAAAGGAATGGCAAGCGCATAAAACACCTTAGAGATGTTACCAACATTATAAGCAGGCAAGTTTTCACTAAGTTTTGGATATCTTGGCATAATTCTGTGTTACAATTTGGCAGAACCAGAGATGGAGTTCCACTGATATCTAAAGAAATACCTGTGGCAGACATACAATATGTTATATTTACTGGTTATACTGAAAGAGTATCTCTGCAATGGAAACTATACTGTAAGTTTTCACAATACATATTTTGAGGCTTAATTATCCGCCCACTTTAATATACTCGCGTCATATTAAACGTAATAATATAAAAGTGGGCGGATAATTGTGCCTCTGAGCATGTATTATATAGACTAGCGGACCCTGTCAAGCTTTGCTATGACTTAAGTGGGCTTCTTCCCTACCCCTACCCTTCCATACTCCCACCCTACCCCTACCTTAAAAAAGCTCCCTAAACCATTGTCATACTTTAAGAAATATTTTAAAAAAAGAATTAGCTAAATCAGTTCAGCCATTCTCGAGATTTCCATTCGCAACACATTCCATCCATTCATTCCTATATTATAGATAGATATCTTAATATATATAAATCTTGTGTCACAATGTTTGTCCTTGATGGACTCCTAAACCACTTAACCACTTAACTTAAATTATAATATGTTGTTGTGCAATGAAGTTAGCGTTCATTATAAAAAAAACTATAGTATAAGTTCTACAATACACATTACACACATGTATGAAGTCCAAAGTAACACTTCTGTTAAGAAGGTCCCTGAAATTACCTACATACATTTCTGATAGTGCAGGGAACTATGTGTTTATAGAACAAATTTGATTTGTAACGAGGTTGTGAAGTTATATTATAGTTTATAAGATTAGTTCTTTATAAGATAGTAATTACCCCAGATGTTCATTGCACAATTATTTTCCATTTGTGGGAATTGAACCAGCCTATGCAGTAACCACTATTTGATCCATTAACCCTTTAAAAGGAAAAGAAGTTAATTTTTCTGGTATGTCAAGCCAGTACTACAGTCGCGTATCTAGGATTATTTCCTAGGGTGGGCCTGGCCCCCCACATCAAGTCTATTATTAGTATTATAATAGAATTTCATATTGGTACACCAGAGTCCTAGAGTCAGGTCCATTCTGGAGTGGGCACGGCCCCCCCTCCCCTTTATACGCCTATGTACTACACAGTACACTATAATGTTAAGGATTATTATTTTTCAGTGCCACCAAAATTAGAAAGACTACTGCCAAAAAAGGTGCACGGTGAGTTAGAATGGATCAAGGGAGATAACATGCTTCCAAATGGAGCCCTGATTGGAGGTTATGAGAAAGAAATGCTTTATATAATAAGGGCTAAGCACCGAGGTTCATTGACACCAGGCAAATTCGTACCATCCCTTGGATTAGGCTTTATTTCATGGGGTGGTGAAGCACATGAAAAGAGTGATTTTGAGGTCAGTACTTGCGGTAATATCTAAGATGTAAGAGTATAATATTTTAAACTTACAGACAACAACAACTCAGTTCGCATGAAATTCTGTTTTTCACAATTGTCAAGGAACCATGATTTACTGGAGTAAAAAATGGTGAATAAAAAATATGTTAATCCAGGATATAATCTATTTCCAATCCAAATTTCAGCCAAATCCATGCAGTAGTGTTTGCATGAAAGAGTAACAAACATCCATACAAACTTTTGCGTTTATATTAGTAGGTAGGATAGGATTATTATGAATGACACACAAAGTTTGGATTCCAAGGTTATGATGATAAAGTCAACTAATATCTATCTATACTAATATTTTATAGAGGAAAGATTCGGTTGTTGGTTTGCATGTTTTCACTGTTGGGAAGCTACAGTATCCCAGAGTGTTATAGGCTATATTTTATCCCCGTATTCCTAAGGGAACGGGAACCACGCGGCGTTTGCAGTCTATCTATACTTATAATAAAACTGTAGCAGATCCAATTCTGTACATTGAAGATATTTTAATTGGAAGGCATTATATAATCGATACTGAAGCCATAAATATATATTTTTTATTTTATGTCTGTCTGTCCGTAGTTAATGTTGAACAGGTATCACGCTCAAACTACTGAATGAATTTAAATGAAACTTGGCACGATTTGAGATCATAATACGCCTCTGCGTATTATGATATATATAGATGTAATAAATCTCATACAAATGGAGCGTTTGACAAAAATATTACTTAACATTAGTTCGACGTTTAGTACATCAAGCGTGTTAGTGACGTCACAAAATGGACGACAGCGTTTTTGACGGTTGGAAAATTTTAAAAAACACGTGATATTTAAATTAAGTTTTAAAAGAAATCCTTAACTTTTATTAATTGATATCGATATATTTCGGATCCATAATCCATGTCTTCTTAGAGTGCCTCTCCATTACTGAAGGGCGGTCAGCTTTACTTTTCCTTGTCCATGGCTAGGCGGAAAAGTTCTTCGACTGTCTTTATGCCAGTCCACTCCCTTATATTTTGTAGCCAGGACTTCTTTCTTCTTCCTAAACCTCTTTTGCCTGCAATCTTGCCCATCATGATGGTCTGAAGCAAACGGTATCTTTCGTGTCGCAAAATATGCCCTAGGTACGATATCTTCCACAGCTTGATGGTCTTAACAAACTCAGTCTTCTTCTGCATTGTGGCAAGAACCTCAGTGTTAGACACTTTCGCCGTCCAGCTTATGCGGAGCCATATAATCCATGTACTACACGAAATTAATATTGGTTATCTATACTTATAATAAATCTGTAGAGAGGTCAATTCTGTACATGGTATATAATTCCAAAATAACTATTGAAGGGGTGATTAGTACTTAATACTGATGCCAAAAATGCAATCAGTAAAATTTTTGTCTGTCTGTCTGTCTCTCTGTATGTTCGTTATAGAAACAAAAACTACTCGACGGATTTTAACGAAACTTGGTACAATTATTCTTCATACTATAACCTGCCCAGGAGGGCAGGTTACAGTATACTTTTCATCACGCTATGATTAATAGGAGCAGAGCGGTGAAGGGAAATGTTGGGAAAACGGGAGAAGTTACTCCATTTTTTAACCTTCCGTCGCGTGGTAGGGTAGGGGTAGGGCAGGGGTAGGGTAGGGTCGTAGAGGTAGGGTTGAGTCCCTACTCATCCCCTATATGGTAGGATAGCTGTAGAGTGGGAGTAGGGTAGGGTAGTACGGGTTTCACGCGGACAAAGTCGCGGGCGTCCGCTAGTATTTAAGATATGAATCAACTACCCTATTTCAGGTGCTGTGTGGTTACAATTGTGTTTGGGTACCAACTAGCGGCAAATCGATACCCCAAGGCGCAGTTTTAGCCGGCCACGCGGAAAACACACACGAGCCGCTATATGTGGGTCGTGCGATTGAACACGGCCACCTCATACCAGGAAAAGTACAGCCTTCACACGAAGTTTGTTACATACCCTACAAAGAGAGAGAGATTGCAAAAAAAGTATACGAAATCCTGGTTAACCCTCAAGTTGCCATGGACAGACCGAATTGTTATGTTACAGAGCAATCGGGAGTTAGATTGGTACAATCTTTGGGAAATTGGGAGCATGATAGTTACTCTGAATCAGAATCAGAATCAGACTGAGTGTCTTGTATAAAAAATGAAAATATACCTATTGTTTAATATTATAAATATATAGTTTATTTTTAGTAACGTGCTTTTATTTTATTAGTTAATACTTGTTTTTAGGTAACAACTATACCAATGACCAAGGTATTTAAAGAATCACAAGGATCAGCAGTTCTGCGTTATATCTATTTTTTGACGGCCTCCGTGGCGAAGTTGTGTGCGCGGTGGATTTACAAGACGGAGGTCCTGGGTTCGATCCCCAGCTGGGCCGATTAAGGTTTTCTTAATTGGTCCAGGTCTGGGTGGCTAGTAACCACCCTACCGACAAAGACGTACCGCCAAGCGATTTAGCGTTCCGGTACTACGTCGTGTAGAAACCGAAAGGGGTGTGGAATTTCATCCTCCTCCTAACAAGTTAGCCCGCTTCCATCTTAAATTGCATCATCACTTACCATCAGGTGAGATTGTAATCAATGGCTAACTTGTAAAGTAAAAAAAAAAATCTCTTGGACATGTGATTTGGTTCCTCTAATCTTATATGTAATGCAATGTAAAGATGGAATGCCTATCCAGCTTCAGTTTATTCATATTATATTATAGGTATCTTCAAGTTAAGAGCGAAGAGCATTCATCATTAACAATACAAAATTCGGCTCACTGTTGAGCACGAGTCTCCTATCAGAATCAGAATGGGAGGGGTTAGGCCTTAGACACAGATAATTAAGAAATTTCTCAGGTATGCAGGTTTCCTCACGATGTTTTTTCTCCACCGTTTGAGACACGGGATATTTAATTTCTTAAAATGTACATAATTGCAAATTTGAAGGTGCATGCCCCGGAACGGATTCGAACCAACGCCTTCTGAATCGAAGGCAGAGGTCTAATCCACTAGGCTATCACGTCATAAAAAAAGTATTACGTATTATATGTACTACTCTACTACTAGTACCTTACCTTACCTTATCAGCCGATAGACGTCCACTGCTGGACATAGGCCTCTTGCATGGAGCTCCAAGCACAACGATCTCGCATCCAGCGGCTCCCTGCAACCCGCTTGATATCCTCGGTCCACTTAGTGGGGGGTCGCCCAGCACTGCGCTTTCCGTTGCGGGGTCGCCATTCCAGCACCTTGGGACCCCAACGTCCATCGGGTCTTCGAACTATGTGGCCCGCCCATTGCCACTTCAGCTTCGCGACTTACTGAGCTATGTCAGTGACTTTGGTTCGTCTGCGGATCTCCTCATTACTGATTCGATCACGCAGATAAACTCCAAGCATAGCTCGCTCCATCGCCCGCTGAGTGACTTTGAGCCTTCTGATAAGGCCCATAGTCAGCGACCAAGTCTCGGATCCGTATGTCATCACTGGCAACACGCACTGATCGAAGACTTTCGTCTTCAAGCACTGAGGAATTTCGGGCGAAAAGATGTCGCAGAGTTTCCCGAACGCTGCCCAGCCGAGCTGGATTCGGCGATTCACCTCTTTCTCGAAATTGGACCTACCTAACTGGACTGTGTGTCCTAGGTATGAATTACTACTACTAGTATTACCATATTATACTTAAATCATACAAATGGAGCATTTGACAAAAATATTAATTCACATTAGTTCGACGTTTAGGATGGACGATTCGACGATTAGGAAGGAGTGTGTTGGTGACGTCACAAAATGGACGACACCGTTTTTGACGGTTGGAAAATTTTAAAAAATACGTAATATTTCAATTTGAACTTAAATTAAAAGTTTTAAAATAATTCCTAATGTTTATTAATTGATATCGATATTGTAGAACTTAACTTCTCTACCTAGCTGAAAGTCTTTTTTTTTTAGGGTATTTACGTATTCATAAAATATTTACAAAAATAAAATAGGCATTAATACAAGAAAATAACGTTTCTTTTATTTAAATATTTTCATAGTAAATTATAATATGGATATACTTTAAATAAGCAGTAATATAAACAAATTACACATATTTTAAAGATTATTCTACTACATTCATAGTCTAGACTTTATACAACAAAAATAATGATATAGAATATTGTGTTATGGAATCTGAGTTATAGTACGAGATCCGGCATAAGAAATTTATACCCACATCCGTATTTAATTGGGATATGAAATAAATGATTGAAAATATTAACATTGACACATTGCAAATACGAGTAGGTTACCTGGTACAATTGTACCCGTTGAGTATTGAATGATTAAATTGTATATTAAATTTATTTAATCTACTTCCCTCATTGGTTAATTAAAAAATATTGTACACTAGGTAATAGAATATACCTAATTAAAAAAAGTAAAGATTGCCTACTTTCACACTACAACTGTGGGGTTGCCAGATATAAACAGATAAGTAACGTTATTTACATACCCTCATCAGTTATTTAGTCGTCTAATGTCAAATGAAAGCTCATTTAATGCTCAATTTAACTGTGTTAAGTTGCCTTCGATCTAATTCATGGTTTCCTAAATTTTGTATGAAAAATGTGTTTGGCCGCAATTTAACTAGGCATATATAGGCGCAATTTCACCTATTTGCTATGTGTCACTGAATATTTTGACGTGGCGCAGTGGTACGCGCGGTGGATTTACAAGACGGAGGTCCTGGGTTTGATCCCCGGCTGGGCTGATTGAGGTTTTTTTAATTGGTCCAGGTCTGGCTGGTTACCACCCTACCGGCAAAGACGTACCGCTAAGCGTTTTAGTGTTCCGGTACGATGTCGCGTAGAAACCTAAAGGGGTGTGGATTTTCATCTTTCTCCTAACAAGTTAACCCGCTTCCATCTTAGATTGCATCATCACTTACGTAAAGAATTAAAAAAAATCTATAATTTTTTTCTTATCCCAAATAAATAACAGATGAGGGTATACATATCTAATGCCGGATCTTAGACTATATTGTGTTATGGTATCTGAGTCTGTAAATGGTCTGTAGCATTGTCTGGGGACTCTCCCGCGCCGTTCGGCAAGTCCTCTGCGTTTTGCTGATCCCTGACAGACTGTGCGGCGTTTTGTGCTTTGTTCCTCAACTCGAATACTTGAGTTATTGCATCTCGGAAACACAAGAAGTTATAATCAATGACACCTGTAAAGAACAATCATTTTAACATAAAAAAGTCGGCCAAGTGCTTATCTAATCCTCTAGCATTTTAATCCTCTAAGTAATGCACAAAAATACCCATAACTAAGATGTAAAGTTGAAAAAAAAATTACAAACTTCATCGTTAAAACAAATAGACGACAATTGGACATGCCCTTTTTCTCCGAAACTACTAAACGTAAAATTATGAAAAAAAAATGCAGAAGTTTAGCTTTCTACTTGAAGATTTCCGGAAAACCTCAGAAATATTAAATTTTTGAATATAGAATTGAATGGAAATTTAAAAAAAAAAAAAAACTTTTTAAACACCAATCGAGCTTGGTAAGAGGATCGCAAATATATATTTTTTTGTAATTTTGAAATAAATAGTTTCCAAGTTATTCAAGAAAATATGCAATACCAAACTACTAAACCTAAAATTACTACTATACTAACTAACGTGGTAAATCAATCAATATTGTGCCTACCAGCTTGCATATTCATATTAAACAATTTGTTTTGTTAAATATTACACTATTATAATAATTTAAGGTTTAGATAAATATTTAACAACACAAATAAGCCGTGAAGAAACGAAAATAACCATATAATTAGTTACAATTTCAGGCCAATCTTCAAAAACATAATAGATTAAAAACAAATCTTCACACTTGTCCGGTTTTATTGCGATATTTTAACAGAAATGAGATCTACGCGGATGAAACTGCACGACAGTAATTATATTTATGTAATGTCCAATTGTATTCTTTTGCTAAGTTTATTTATTGAGATGAAACGGTAAAACAGTATGAAATGATCTCAGACTAATTACACAAGGACTAGTATCGCACCCAAATTAACGAACAAAATTGTCTGTAATTTTTTGACGAAAATGAGCTTAGATTAGGTACAGCTTGACAAAAAAGTGTAGAAACGGAACTAACTTTTTTTCCCTCTTACAACACTATTCAACTTGTCAGTTGTTAGTGTCTATTCCGTCAAAACTGATTATTCTGTCGGCTTTGAGGGATAGGTTGTTAAGGTTACGTTTATGTTGGCAAGTATTCGTGTTGCCATATTGGCCATAGTGGCGCCTCTATTAATCTCTACTCTTTTTTGCCAGGCTATATATGTATATTGATATCTTAAACTAAATAGAAGTTGTTGACCGATTTTTACACCATTCAACTACACAAAAAGGTATTTTTACAGAGCTCTTTAACCGACGAACACGATTACAACTATGAAACATCAATAGAGACAGTTTTTGTATTCGCATTAGATCGTTGATCATATACTCTGACAGAAAAGTAACGTCTAGCGAGGCAGGTCCTTATGTAATTAGTCTGAGGAAATGACACACAACACATTATCCATTATAAAACATTTCTTTTTGAAAATGCACTCAAGTCCTATGCAACCATATTGAAAAACATAAAATATATTCAGGTACCTGACCTTGTTTCTGGAAATTTTCTTCACGGAGAATGCAAACGAGTGCAAGGAAATTGTTAACTTCACGCAAGTACAGCACTGTCCCGTTGTTCAGCTTTATGAGGCTCGAGCTTTGACTGTTGAAAGTTGTACTCACTTCGGCTTCATCTACCATCCTGTAAAATACAATCAATGGCGATGATGACTAGGTTTGAATATATTGATTTTTATAATAAACTAGCTGACGCCGCGCGGTTTCACCCGCGTGGTTCCTGTTCCCGTAGAAATACAGGGATAATATATAGCCTATAGCCTTCCTCGATAAATGGGCTATCTAACACTGAAAGAATTTTTCAAATCGGACCAGTATTTCCAGAGATTAGCGCGTTCAATCAAACAAACAAACAAACAAAATCTTCAGCTTTATAATATTAGTATAGATTCGGGTAAATAAGGTCAATGTTAACTAATTTATACATAAACAGCGAAGATTGACTGGATATTCGCAAAATAAATAAGATTATAAAATTTCAAAATCTATTAAAAATCTTTTATCGTAATTAGATGAAAATTCATACAGTTTTAGCTTCCTTACATTAAATGTGACATTTTTTAATATATGAACTATAAACATTAACGCACAAATAATATTAGTAATTTTGTTTGACCGCCCATATAAATCTAACGATCATTATTCACCTACGACGTCATTAAATCCTACCATTTTGTATGGGGCGTTTTTCAGTGATCCGCAAGTCTGACCCATTAAATCCCTGTAGCTCCGAAAGTAATGATCGCAGATACCCTGTTACTTTTACAAAATTGCTTTACTATTAGCATACTCTCAATTTATATACAGTTTAAAAAACTGTCATCATCCCTATTATATAATTAGAGAAGTGGACGGGGGATATCAAGCGGGTTGCAGGGAGCCGCTGGATGCTGGCGGGTTGAGACCGTTGTGCTTGGAGGTTCATGCAAGAGGGCTATGTCCAGTATAGTGACATATCTCTATTATAAAATGATCTCTATATAGACAAAATTTCGAACTATGGCGACGGAGGAGTCCCAGTACCATCGATATTTTCGGTTGCAACGCGATAGACTAGTTGACACTATTTTTTAAATGGTCTTTTATTAATTGTCGTAATTTTGTTCATAGATTGAAAAAATATAGCATATTTTTTAAGACCTGAATATTTAAAAATTTAATTTTTAAATATTATTTTGACAATAGGCCATGAGGTCTATAATTTATCGTTTCATGAAGTGAACGCGAACACCTTCACCAAATGGTTTAGTGTTTGTCAAAATTGTTAGTTATTCATTAGTTTGACGTTTATCCCTTTTTATGGGTTTCACCGGCTTCACCACGCTGCTTGTAAAAGACTCATTGTGAATCATCTTTATTCTGTGTTATATATTCTTATTTTATTGTTTTATACTTATACTTTAAAGTTTGAAAAATATGTTTTTGAAAATTAAACTTACCCATATATACATGAAATATCAATAACTACATCAATCATATCACAGCATAATTCATAGCTCTGCATATCCACTGGAGAACTGTCTGTCGCTATGTAGATCTTGGAAACTACGTCAAAGAGGAATGCCTTTTCAATTCCAGAGTTCTGAAATATAAATAATTCAAAATGTACATAATAACATAGATTGAATAAAATAAGGGTGATCAAGCACTGATCCAATATAGCCGTGATAGCTCAGTAGATTTGACCTCCCCCTCCTATTCCGGAGGGTTTTGGTTTAAAATCTGGGCATGCCCCAGACCGGATTCGAACCTACACCTCCAACTTTTCAGTTGTGTGCATTTTAAGAAATTAAATATCACGTGTCTCAAAGTATTTCATAGAAAACTTAATTAAAAAATAATGTATTTAATCAATTTTTCCAAACGTCAAAAACGCTGTCGTCGATTTTGTGATTAGTGGTCGGTGCGGGGTCGCCATTCCAGCACCTTGGGACCCCAACGTCCATCAGCTCAACGAACTATGTGGCCTGCCCATTGCCCATTCAGCTTCGCGACTCGCTTAGCTATGTCAGTGACTTTGGTTTGTCTGCAGATCTCCTAATTTGCCATAAATGCAATCAGTAAAATTTTTGTCTGTCTGTCTGTCTGTATGTTCATTATAACGAAACTTGGTACAATTATTCTGCATACTCCTGGGCAGGTTATAGTATTCTTTTCATCACTCTACGATCAATGGGAGCAGAGCAGTGAAGGGAAATGTTGGAAATATGGGAGAAGTTACTTAATTTTTACAGTGATACTACTGTAAGGGCTGGATTAAAGAGGTCTAAGGGCTGACGAAGTTGCGGGCTTCCGCTAGTATTTAGTATAAATAACAATAATACTCACTGATATAAGTATATTTAAAAGATTTTCCAAAGTAGGTAATTGTGGTATCAGTTTCTGGACAACTTTACTGAACGCTTCAAATATGGAGTGGTCATAGATAGAGGTCAAATGAAATGACAAATGTACATGATCGAGTCCTGCTTCCCCAAGGTCTTCTGTGGCTCTGTGGTGTATGTCTCTTTGGGATTCCATCTTGTAATCATCATTAAGGCCATCAACCTATAAATTATTAAATAATTAATATAACTGCCATCTTAATTACTGTTCTTAGCCTGTGTGCTGATCATGAAGTTATTTGAATCTTGGATCAAGCTACGAGTATGACACATAAAGTGCATTCTCCTCAGAGAATCCATCCATCTCCTATTATATATATTGGTGCACCATTCAAATAATCAGTCACTCCCATCGATCTCCTATTAAAAAGTGGATGGACAATCAGCAACCAAAAAAGTCCCCACTCAATGAGTGCCAAACACAACTTCTTGGCACTCAATTCAAGTAGTCGCATTGGCAATTATAGGTATGCATTTGTCGACAATTTCAAGTGCAGCTGCTAAGCTAAAGCAAATAACACAATATAACAAACAAACATAGCAGCAGTTATTCCTTAATTAATATTATAAATCTGAGCAATTTATATAACTTACCTTATGGATAAACACTTCAAACTTTATATTACTGTTCACTCTGTATGCTTTGGTGACAGTCAACTGCAATTTATCCAGTGCATCTTGATAGTCATCCTGGAAATATATTTAAATAGAATAATTACAATAATATTATAAATAAAATACTAAAAGTAATCTGGGGGCCAAGGTAGGGGATAATGTTAAGACTAAAAGGGAATGCCCAACCACGGCCTTGGCCTATCCACTAGGCAATTTACTTTTATCTAAAGAAATCTTTACTTTATCAAAAAAAGTTTACAACAAAGTTTTACAATATTATTAATTTATCTTTTTTTATAATATTATTAATTTATCCCCAACCAGGAAAAGCAAAGATCTTCGCCCATACAGCCTGAGATTTATGAAATTTTTTGAAGAATTATGATTGATTTGTTTGTTCGTTTTCTTATTTATTAAGCTTGTTGGTAACAGAAAAAATAATACAGCTTCAAATGTTACTTCGTCACTTTGGTACACTGGCACTTTTTGAGCAAGAAGTTATAAAATAAATGTTTTTTCTTCAGTAAACATACTTCTATGAAGACAATTATACACCGCGCTACGTTATTCGTCTTAAACCAAAATCCCACATAATGTACCCAATGTCTATTATCCATCAGTGTTATTAAAAAAAAAAACAAAGTACAATTCAAGGAGTTACAATTGTAATAAACTTTCAAAAATCGATTATTTTAACACATCCTGTATTTTCAAACATCTACCTACCTCCTCGCCGCAGTCACGTCGGCAGCCAGTCGGTCCCTTTGAGCTTTGAGGTCATTCACTTTAACCTATTTCTTTAAATTAAATTCTATTTTATTTACGGGTGTTAACCCGTACTAGACCTGTGTCGATCCTGATTGATCGAATCTCTGATACCCGATCAGTACTTGTGCGTGAGCGAGTGACGCGGCCGTCAGCGCCTCAAATAATCTGCGAACGATTTTTGTTCACCACACTGAATTGGACTTGTAACAATTATCTGGATCGAATACTCGTCGGTCAGTCGTACAACATCACTTTACAGAATAGCAACCTAAAATCCGATCAGTTCGGAATTTTAATGGCCTTCGTGGCGCAGTGGTGTGCGCGGTGGATTTACAAGACGGAGGTCCTGGGTTTGAACCTCGGTTGGGCCGATTGGGGTTTTGGTCCTGGCTGGTGGGAGACTTCGATCGTGGCTCGTTACCACCCTACCGACAAAGACGTACCGCCAAGCCGTGGATTCAAATACTCCCCCTAATAAGTTAGTCCGTTTCCATTTCAGATTGCATAATCACTTACTACACTACCGTCACGTGAAATTGTAGTCGATGGCTAACTTGTAACGAATAAAAAAAGGGTTCCGATTCATGTCCTACGGATGTTCAGTTTAAGACTCAAGTAACTACATACTTTAAGTCGAGTCGTAACGATACACAAAACACGAAAGACCCGTGACCCGAATGATCGAATTGTTAAGACCCAACCAATCACCTTGCGTTATAAGAAACGATCGAAAGATACATTTCTTACCTGTACCTATTTTTGGACATTGCCGACAATAGTTACGGGTTAGGCGGCGAGCGGCGTTATCAAAAAGGAAACCGCAAAAGACTAGGGCTTGCTATTTTTTAAAATATCGGATTCTCGATATATCGATAATTTCAAAATAAATTTTTCGGCTAAATGAAAACTTTTAACAATTAAGTATTTATTAAACTTCACTATTTTTTATGTAACTAAATTGACAAGTAAATTAATACGATTAAACATGTTTAAAGTTTTGTCTGAGGGTAAAGTAGTGTATACTATCTGAATACATTACGTTTTACTTATTTCAGTGACATTTTCGATAAAATGCAATTAAATAAACTAAAATATGAAAAACGTAATAAAGTATAAATAAAGTAAAGTAGATTATGTTTGATAATGTTTTAGTTTAAATAATTTGCGAGGGATATAAAAAATTAAAACTTGTTAAAAATATCTAGTATCGATATCTACGTTTCAATATCGAACTATCGATATATCGTCCATAAAAATATTAGTAATGAATACTTATCGCATTAAGTGATAAACGATATTTTGATATATCGATATTTTATTAACAACCCTAGTAAAGACACTGCCGCCGACTAGGTGTATCAAAAATAGTAGGTATGTAGGTATTAAACAACAAAATTTCTGAAACTAGGTTAAAGTTCATTAACCTCTTCTTTCCAAACAGAATGAAACAGGATGTTCTGAAGTTTTTTCATCAATTTTAATTTTTTTTTTCGATAGCGTGTGAATGTGCTTCAGCTTATTTTTAATATTACTATAGAGTTTCTCGTAATGGCTACATACATGTCGCGGCGGATTATAGACGCGGGCGGTAGCACGGTGTATAACCAGAACCTTATTTGTACATCATATTATCATCTCCACATATTTATATGGGGTATACCTGGGTTCCCCAGCCCAACATTGTATTGGCCAGTTGGCATTTCCTTTAAGGGGTAGGATCTACCATTTTAAATTTGTTCTGGATATTGCTAGAAAGTCTAAATTCTCAGTATACAGTTCGCCTAGACTACTCATTAAATGTGCCAAGTTTCAGGTAGACAACTAGTATACTTTATGTTTTAATAATTTGTAATACATCTAAGATTCATCACCCACTGATTCATGGTCATGAAAACTGTTAGTTGTGCTAACATGCCACCAACAAGTTAATCTTATGAAGAGAAATCAATAAAATTCAACCAATGGCAGCAGAATTTAACATGCAAGTGAATATTAACAGACTTAGTGTGCAAGGCATGGCTTTCTGAATTGCAACTCATATCAATGCTCAGCATATATCAACCTACAGCTAAGTTATCTTTCTAAGCATTTTGTTGAGTAATAAAACAGTCCAACTGGAAAATGTAGCTAAATAGGGTTTATATATAACTTGAAACTAGAATTCATACAGAACACTATAAACTATGATAGACTTAGAAAGTAATGAGCGAGAGAATGTAGAATTGCTTGTCCATGAGATCAGATAATATGTAGTTTATTGGTACTAGCACCAGCCAAAATCCATCCACTCTATGTCACACACACTGACATTAGCATAACAAACAGTTCTATTAATCTGTTTCATCAATCTTATACAAAGTCCCTTCTATTACTGCAAATATTTTTTAACACATACCTGTGCGTCAATGACGAACACTAAAGCACCACATCCACCAAAAATTGTGTCAGAATCAAACGTAGAATCAAAAAAATCAATCTGGCCGGGGAAGTCCCATATTTGAAACTGTACAAAACTGCTGTTGTTTATGTCATCCTTAACTATTTTGTTAGTTGATTCTAGAAACAAGGTCTCATTTGGTGACATTTTGTGAAAGACTACTTTTTGTATTGATGATTTCCCAGACCTAAAACACATTGCAAGTACATAAATTATTTTGATGAAATATTTTAGGGTGTGTCTAAATAAATAGGAAATGTATTTTACCGCCTGAGGCCCATGAGAAGTATTCGAGGCTTATGATCTTCCTGAAGAGAGGCGTTGTCATTTTCTCCATTTTGCTCAAAGGGGCCGTAACTGAAGTCCTTTGGAAAAGAACCCACGTATTCATCCTGATAACTCTAAACAAAATGATGTGTTACTTTAGATTACCTCGGTATTGTTTAACACTCAAAACATTATCTTACCATATTTTTAATGATAATATTTTGCCTCTATTAAAGTTTTCAATTTAACCATTCCCTCTCTCACAAGTCACATTTCTACCAATTGTGAAGAAAATTGAAATACAATAAATACGTATGAAAATTAAAATTGAAAATAATAAAATGAAGTTTTCGTTTTCTACACAGACCACAGACGACAAACGTGAAATGAAAAACGTCAATCAATGACGAATGTCAAAGTCAAATAAGGGTGGCCACTCATTGACAATTTTTAGTTGGCCGATAGTTGAACGACTTTTTAATTGTGCGTGATTCAGTTGGACACTGCTGGACTTATTATTTAACTCAATGTACCATTCAAACAATGAGTTCCTTCATCGATTTTCGTCGTATTTTCGTTTTTGTGATCATCTAATACAGTTAATTCTACGAAATTACCTTGACTACGTAATTTTACATCAAGTGGCAATGATGTTTTGTTTTAACAATCGTCTAATATGAATATTTCAACAAAATAACGTAAATATCAGTTTTTCGTTAAAATAACGTTTCTACCTGCTACTCCCACTACTAGACTAATGTTACTTTACGTAAAATGACGATTATTGTGTAATTTCGTTGAAAACACAATGTTAGATGATTGCAAAACGAAAGTATGATGAAAAACGATGTAGTGACTGATTACTTGATTGGTACACCGAGTTACATAATAACCCTGCAGATGTGCGGGCTGTCATAAATCGCTACACCTGTTCTTTAATCGGCTGATTAAGTCGGCCAACTTATCTATATTGTAAGTGAGCGGGGGCTCAAGGTCAAGGGGCCGAGTTCCGAAACTTCAGTTCAATACAAAGAGGTACAAAGACTTTTGGTCATATAAGATTATGCAAGTGTTGGTTGCGAAAATAAATTAGTAGGTACAAAAATCAGACAGTAAGCGTACATTAACAGGGACGATGAATATTATGTTTGAATATATAGATTTTTTTGATACATTCGGGTCAATAAGGTCAATGTTATTTAATTTATACATAAAAAGCAAAGATTGTCTGGTTATTTGCAAATTAAATAAGATTATAAAATTTCTAAATCTATTAAAAATCTTTTATCGTAATTATATCAAAATTCATACAGTTTTAGCTTCCTTACATTAAATGTGACATTTTTTAATATTTGAATTTTGTTATTTGTGTGTTTAAACATAAACACACAAATAACAAAGATATTAGTTATTTTGTTTGAACGCCCATACAAATCTAACGATCATTATGACCTACGACGTCATTAAATCGTACCATTCTGTATGGAGCATTTTTCAGGGATCCGTGGCAGCGCCGCAAATCTGACCCTTTAAATCACTGTAGCTCCGAAAGTATCGCAGGTATTACTATACAATTCAAATAGGCGTTAAACATTCCTACCTACCTATACTTTAACAAACTTATATTAATAGGTATATTAATAACTTTATAAACGAAATTCGGTTGGGAGGTAGCTAGGTACCTAACTATACCATAATAATAATAAAATTTATATTCTAATTACGTACTTGAACATTAATAACATACCTAACATAAACAAGAAA